>NC_043001.1:115646716-115669216 GCF_006345805.1 Octopus sinensis | reverse complement strand
ATATCGATCATTTGAGCTTGTTATGGAGAAGCTACTTAGATCAGCAGATTGATCAGAGGAAATGGCTTGAGTGAAATCACATGAGAAGGCATTAATTGATGATATAACAATAACAAGAGAGTAAAATGATATACAAATCGTCCTGGATAGACTGGATGGACTAATTACTTGGTCAAGAGTGTGGTTTAAAGCTAATAAGTAATGCAGTCTGTCAGTTGTCAAAGGTCATCAGAAGAAGTTCAAAATAGCAGGTGAAACCATGTCAAAGGTTGAAAAGAAACCTGTAAAATGTTTAGGACAATGGTACACTACCTCATTGTCCAATAAGAGTAGAGGCATTGAGATCATGGCAGAAAGAGAGGATGGGTTATAAGCAATAGATAAGTGAGGACCTCTCGGAAAATACGAGATTTGCCGCGTCCAGTTTGATCTATATCTCCGTCTTGCGTATATATTCTTGAGCATCCGTTCTTGTGTACCATTTCAGATATTTTTCACCGCCATAACGTGTGGATAATTAGTTATATGAAGTTAATGAGGTTTGTGCAAATGTAGAGTGTAGCGTGTAAAATCTAGCATGCATTAATTTCAACACTTCTTATTAATAACTGCACTTTTTGATTCCACGTAAATTGACAACTGAATGTTCAAAGAAGACTTGTAATGTGACTAGTAGCGACCTCTTTTGAAAATGGACAAAATATGGCATCGTGCAGAAAAAGGGTTTATTCCCCAAGGGCGATCATGCTGACACGGTTGCTATATTAGGTGATGACACTCCAACTTTATCAACTGTGCAAAAGTGGACAGTTGAATTTAGGAGGCGAACAGAGAGTATTGAAAAGGACCCAATGTCTGGACGTCCTGCTACTTTCACCACCGAGGAAAACATTTAACATTTTCACCGCATGGTGATGGATGACGGGTGATTGACTATAAATCAAATAGCCAATGGTATTAGCATTTTCGGTGACAGATTTGAGAATATTCTGCACTTGGCATGACAATGGTTTCTGTTTGGTGGGTGCCACGTCTTCTAAGACCTGATCAAAAGCACACTAGACTAATCACATTATTCTAAAATCCGACATTGCTTGAAGCAGACTCAGCTGAATTCCTTGAACCTTTCTTAAGCCACGATGAGTGTTGGATTAAACACTTTGAGCCTCAGACAAAAAGATAATCCATGCAGTAGAAACACACGTCTTTACCTGTTCCAAGGAAGGCCGACATTGTTTCATCTGCATGGAAGGGGATAGTCTCAGATTTTTGTGATGCAAAAGGCATTGTGTTTATTGACTATTTTCAGAAGGGCTCTGCCATCAAGGGAGGGTATTATACCATCTTACTGAAGCAGTTACAAAAGACTATCGAGACCAAATGCCCCGGGAAACTAATGCAACGGGTTCTGTATCATCAAAACAAGACAATGCCGCAGCACATACGTCCTTGCCTTCAATGGCTGTTGAGCATGGCCCTGGTTTTGAACTAGTTGATCACCTTACTTCTTCTTCCGATTTACCCCCTTCTGACTATCGTTTGTACATCAACTTTCAAAAATACTCGGTTGGGAATCGTCATCGCATTGACGATGACATCGTATCTGTTGCTGAGGACTTTTTTGAGCAAAAGGATGAAAGCTTGTTCACCAATGGGATTCAAGAACTGAAATACCAACGGAAGAATTGCGTGGACCTCAAGGAGGAGGTGTTGAAAAAAAAACTCTCATTTGCTCACATTCGTTGAGAGTATCTTTGTCAGAATATGAACTTTTCAACCGACCATCATATGTAGGATACCTTAATAAATAAAAGTGATTTAGGAAGATTAGCTGGATATTAAGCTATTGTATGGTACCATTGTAAAACGTTTGAAAATGTTGGGCAAAACAGTTGCGGTCCCCATTTGGCCATTGATGATACGAATATCTTACGATAATAAAATATCGATTATTAATTAAGATTAAGGAATTTTACTATAAAATGTAAAACATGGAAGTATTTATTTCAGATACTAAAAAACTGAAGGAGAAGGATCTCCTGAAAGTGGCACGGCAATTGGGAAGCGATTGGTGGCAAGTAGGTGAGTAGAAAATAATGATATCTAATTGATTTCTGTAAATGTTACTTTTACTCAAAGTTTTTGTATGTCAGATTGACTGAGAACAGGTTCCATTCCTAATTTCCATTTGAAATGTTATCTGTAAAATAATTCTATTAAATATATTAATGTAATTTAATGAAATCGAGGTTAGCGTCATTGGTAAAATGGATAATTAATGATACACAATAGAATCAATTTTGTCTTTGGCAAGAGGTGGACTAAAGCAGGTTGTTGTTTAAGGGTAAACAGGTAAGCTAATGACAATGTTTTTGTTTGTCTTACATTTTTACTAAGTTTACTGCTTGGTATTTGTAAGGAAGCAAAGTTAATAATCAGAAAAACTCTTGTTTATTCCACCGTAAGAATTTGAGTTAGGTTCTTCTTGAAACAACCATTGTTAAGACCATTGTGTAAGAAGCAGGTAATCGCAACTCATATCACCATATTAGAATGACGACGTCTTAATCACATGACATACGCCAGCAAAATGGTTGAATCATTTTCAACTTAAGCAAACCTCCTAATATCGTATTAACCTTGTGATTGAGGAAGTTTCTTTCTCGATTTAAAGATGTTTCTATGAAAAGTTATAAAAATATGATTTGCACCCGTTTTTAAGCTACCGAACACCATTGCAATTCTTGGGTATGATAATGGGCGATCCTTCGGTATAGGTACCATTAGTACCGGACGTAGCTTTGTATACATTTCTGAAGATAACAGAAACCCTTTTCTCCCACCCTAACCCTAACCATGACCCCACCATATATATTAAAAAAACACTTTCTTGAAATGCTTCCGGTACTTATACCGAAGTTACGCCTAATGATGTATACCGTCGTTAAAGGATGAATTTGTTTTTGGTCGTATAATAGAATATAAATTCTTATTTGGCAAAATATTTTTAGATGGTGAAAGAGAAAGTATTAAAAGATGAAATAATCGACAGAAGAAAAAGGGAATTATTTCACCAACGAAACAAAGGAAACGAAAGAAGTGGGAAAGGATTAACCAGTAGAAGATGGGTGGCGAGGGGTTTAATCTTTTATACTTTTAATGTTTTTTCTTCCTTTCCCTAGAAATTCCCCTAAAAATCTGCTGCTAAATATAAATCTATATTCTATGAAAGTAAATTGTCCTTCAAAAAGTGTATTTTATGATGGAAACCAGAAGTGATGAGAGTAATATACGAATATTTCATGAAACCCGTTTGATATTCGATTGGGCTGTTCCTGTGTGGGTCTCGGCAACTTGTATAACCCCGTTAAATTGTCAGCGATTCACTGTTTTGTTGATCCAAATGATGACAGCATTAGATGCTGCTATTAAAGAAGACACTTGCTCAAGGTGCTGCTCTGTGGAACTGAACTTGAAATCACATCGTTGGAAATCAAAGTTGTTTTCCTAATTTTCTTGGCTTTTCATTATTCATCAATGTTTATTCTTGCTTCATCTGTCATAAAAATTGTAGTTCCGGCAGTTCTCCATGTGACAACATGACCTACTAGAAATAACAGCACATTTCTCTTCAATTTCTCCTATGGGTTACAAATATTGAAGACTGACATAATTATATATATAGAATGTAAGAGAAATAGACAGGATGTTCATGGGTGGAATGTCTATAATCACACGTCTGTTCAGTCAGAACTGACCTGGATCTAAACAACAATGTCAAGTTATATTTCTGGAGAAAGACTAATGTTAGTGTCCACCATTCTGTAGTTTTATTTGAAAAGCCTTACACAATGTGAAGGTGTCAGTGGAGTTGACAAATATCTAAGCTTCACACAAGATTCTATGATGTAAATTTTAATAAATGAAGTTCATCGTCATCTTTCGACCTATGTTGTCTATACTGGAAGCGATTCGATGGTTCCGAGAGCTAAATGCCCTTCCTCGTGCCAACCACCTCACAGTTCACAGGTTGCTTTTATGTGGCACTGCACAGGCAATTTTATGTGCCACCACAGAGTTGCTTTAATGTGGTGCCACTTTAACATGGCACTGCACATCTGCTTTTATGAAGAAAGGTCACAAGTGTTTTTTGCCACCAGACGGATGAGTCTGAATATTTCTGCTGTGGAGTACAGATTTTCTTGGGTACAGCTGGGTGCCAGGCACCTTTGTCTTTATCATATCACCTGAAACTCTCCCATATCTTCTTGGGTGTCCCACTCCCATCTACTTTGAGAGATTGGCATTTCTTTATGGAGCTGTTGGCATCCAGCTCAGTTGTTAAGGTAAATGTTTGTTTCTACAGTTTATCTCAGTAGAAATAAATCTGTATTTTTTAAGTAGCCTCCACATTTTACACTGCTGTTTCTTTATAATTTCAAAACATCAGATGACAGAAGAAGCATCATCAATATCTACCATGTTTTAAAGACTAAACGAAAATATACAAAACATGTATAACATCGTTTTTACAAATCTGTGGAAGAATTCCTGTGAAACATTTGCTCTGAAATAATATATTTAGCCAAATTTCTGAACATTATTGACTGGAATGTCAAGAAGATAAGACTGTGTCATGATTAAGGTTTGATAAATTTATGGAAGTGTTGCTAAACAAAGGTAACACTGGACAGAAATACAGCAGCAGAAGTGTATGTAAGGAACAAAATATAAAAACAAAAGCAAGAAAAATATATTGACTGGGATTTGAGAGGAAAAGTAAGAGAAAAGAGAGAGAAAAAAATTATAGAATAGATTTTTTCCCTTAACACCTCATAAAAGAGATGAGTTCATATGACTGAGGTATCTGTACAAATCCTTTTTTCGAAAAAGTAACCCAATTATGCACAAACATATTCATACGGGAGAGAAACCGTATCATTGTGATATCTGTGGTAAATCATTTTCTCAAAGTAATGACTTAAAGAAACACAAACCTATTCATACGTGAGAGAGGAAATATCATTGTGATGTCTGTGGTAAACCATTCATTCAACAGAGTGCCGTATCTATACACAAACGTATTCATACGGGAGAGAAGCCATATCACTGTGATGTCTGTGGTAAATCATTCTCTCAAAGTACTGACTTCAAAAGACACAAACATATTCAAACAGGGGAGAAAGGAAAAGGGTAATTTCTATGGTTTCTTGTTTACTATGTTTAATATTCCTGTGTTGTAAATTGTGGTGAAAGTATTTCAAAGAATTTTAGATTTTTTCATTTGTTTATGCAGTTTCCTTTCCATGTTCTAAGGGCCTCTATACCTAATCTCCTCTTCCTGACAACCCCACACATTATTCTTTCTTGAATATCGCATCCTGTAATTAACTGACTTCTCGTCTACAACTGTGATTGTCACACGCCGATGATAGGTCAATACCTTGAAACTCGAGTCCGTGTGTATCATAAGTTGAAGACGGGAAGGATGACTTCCCTTTGCAAATACTGATAGGGCACGGAAAGTGTGTCTATAGCCAGCTGGAAGAGGTGTCTTCCTGGGGCTACAAACTACAGTAGCATCCACCCTTAGGGGTTAGCCATATTCAAATGGAAAATATACGTCACGATGTGTTGCCGCTACTGTTTATAACTCGCTCTGAGATTTATCATTGTTTGATTTCACTTTTTCAATATCAGTGTCAATCGATACTGGAAAAAGTATATGTATTTGTGAGGGGAGCTGACTTCTCGTTGACAACTATGATTGTCACACGTCGATGATAGGTCAATACCTTGAAGGTGGGTGGCTGAGTGGTTAGGGCATTCGACTCACGATCGTATGGTTGTCAGTTCGATTCCAGGCAACGCGTTGCGTCCTTTAATTCACGTTTGAATTAAATGCTTTGCGGTATTTCGTCTGTCTTTACGTTCTGAGTTCAAATTCCACCGAGGTCGACTTTGCTTTTCATCCTTTCGGGGTCGATAAATTAATTACCAGTTGCGTACTGGAGTCGATCTAATCGACTTCCCCTCCTCCAAAATTTCCGGCTTTGTTCCTAGAGAAGAAAAGAATATTTTTATATGGTTGTGTATTGTAGAACTTGTAGTCAATAAAGCTATACATAATAGGGGCTAAATATTAGGTTAAAAACCCTCTCAATAGATAAAGCTGAACGCTTCCCGTATAACTCGAACCAACATCTCCTGTAAATTACACAAGCGTTCTACCTCTGGACCAATGCAACCCAGCCAATTTCTGTATCCAAAGTGGATTTTAACCAAGTATTAAAGCCCTCTTATTTACAGCATCATTTATTTTGGGACTAAATTGTTCCAAGAATGAATTATTTCACCTTCTCTCTGATTTTATAAGACATTATTTTATGGTTTCATGCAGGGTTGACTGAATCACATGTGCTAACATGCTGAGGCGGTTACGAAAAGATATCAAGACCAAACGGCCAGGCAACCTGCCAAAAGGGGTCATATTTCGCCAGGACAATGCCCCAGTACACAAGTCAGTCCTTGGTTCCAATGGCTATTGTATATGACTGTGGCTTTGAAGTGGTTGACCAGCTTCCCTGTTCCTCTGATTTGGCCCCTGACTGTCATTTGTTTCCAAATATGAAAAACTAAACCCCAAAAAGCAACATCTGGCTGGGAAGCATTATCGCAGTGATGACGACGACATGTCTGCTGTTGATGACATTTTGGAGCAGCAGGAAGAAAGCTTGTTCATCAATGGGTCCCAAATACCACAACACTGATGGAAGATGTGTGTGGACCATAAGGGGGAGAAGGTTGAAAAATAAAACTCATTTGGTCACATTCCATTAGATTTACTGATAAGCTAATGAACCTTCCAGCTGACTCTTGTGTGTGAGCATTGGAATCACAATCATGAGGTTGTGAGTTCGAATCCTGGTCCGAGCTGTGTGTTGTGTTCTTGGGCAAAACACTTTATCTCACGTTACTCCAGTTCACTAATCGATAGAAATGAGCTGTGACCCCTCACTGCTTCCAAGCTGTATCGGCCCTCTTTGCCTTTCCCTTGGATAACATCGGTGGCGTGGAGGGGAGGGGCCAGTATGCATGGGCGGCTTCTGATCTTCCATAAACAGCCTTGCTCGGATTTATGCCTCCAAGGGGAACTTTCTAAGTGCAACCTCATGCTCATTCATGACCGAAGGGGGTCTTTAGCCTTTATACATACATACATACATACATACATACATACATACATACATACATACATACACACACACACTCACACAAACATATATATATATATAGATAGATAGATATAGATAGATAGATAGATAGATAGATAGATAGATAGATAGATAGATAGATAGATAGATAGATAGATAGATAGATAGATAGATAGATAGATAGATATAGATATACGAGGGGCGTTCAATAAGTAATACCTCTGACCCACTTGCAGTTGTTTGATCTAGCTAAAATTTTGCCTGTGCAATTATTTATATCTCTATAGATTAAGTGGCAAATTACAGCTCTGAACTATTTGTGTTTTCTGATTTACAGGTATTTGAACTGAGGCAAGTGGGAAATGGAGCCTGTTGAGTGTCGAGCAGTGATCCGGTTTTTGTATTTGAAAGGACGCACACCACGGGGTACTTTTGATGAAATGAGAGTAACTTATGGTGATGATGCCCCATCATATGAACTTGTAAAATGCTGGCATCGTGAATTCAAACATGGTTGGAACTCTGTGGAAACAGCTCCCAGATCTGGTCGCCCCCTTCTGCCATTGATAAGGCATCTGTCCGTCAAGTTGAGGCTGTAATTTTGGAAGATCGACGCATAACTATTCGCCAAATAGCGCATGAGGTCAAGATTAGCACCGGGTCTGAGGAAACTACCATTCATGACCATTTGCATATGCAAAAGGTGTCTGCCAGATGGATTCTCAGGCTGCTCACACCTTTCCAGAAGCAAGAACGCGTCGATTCCTCGAGGATGAATTTAGAGATGTGCCAAGAAGATGAGTCAACATTTTTCAAAAGACTGATTACACAAGATGAAACCTGGGTCTATCACTATGATCCAGAGATTGATCATGTCAGAAGTTAGGCATGGAGGAGCGATTAATTTATGACATCCCACTTTGAAAGCTATCTCCATGCAATTCAAAATCAAGAGATCTCCGCCAACTACCTACAGCATAGAAGGCAAAACACACTGACACACAACAAATGTAGGCCGTACAAAAGCAAGACTGAACAGATCAACCACATTTATTGTCATTTGCGATACATCTTTTCCCTTCTATGGTTTGTGCGGGGGGCGATTTTTCTTCTAGTCTTAATAAGGAACCTACCTTTTCTCCGAAAATGGTCCTTTCTAATATTTCTTTCCACACCACAGCTAACTCAGTCTTTGCTGGGTTAAGCAATCTACACTAAGGTCTATTCTCTAAGTTTACTTTATGGTCCTTCACCGTTGGAAAAAGGGTCGTGCGTGCCAGATAGTCTATCCTATCATCTATTTGTAGTTTTGTTGCAAACACTTTGGTTTCTAGATTAATAGATATATAAGCTCCATTTCTAGATTTCTTATAAATATTATATAAAGGAAGCCCTTTTATATATACAAACCCCTTAACTATGTATATTCTTTATTTTATCGTAGGAAACGTAACTGATATTATTTGTGTCAATATATTTCTCCCATAGACAGCTTGGAGTGACCCACATTGATGCTGAAATAACATCCTGAATATTTTGGGAAAACAACATTTCTCTCTCTTTTCCTATTTTATCATGTTGTATACCCCTCTCTCTCTCTCTCTCTCTCTTTTTCTCTCTTTCTGTCTCTATCTCTTTCACTCTCTCTCTATATATATATGTATATATATATATATATATATATATATATATAGAGAGAGAGAGAGAGAGAGAGTGAAAGAGATAGAGACAGAGAGAGAGAAAGAGATAGAGAGAGAGAGAGGGTATACAACATGATAAAATAGGAAAAGAGAGAGAAATGTTGTTTTTCCAAAAAATTCAGGATGTTATTTCAGCATCAATGTGGGTCACTCCAAGCTGTCTATGGGAGAAATATCTTCAAATATAAACTCACAGGGTGTGTGATGACGCATCCCCTTCATACCAGCATGAGAAAATATTAGATGACGATGATGACGACGACGACGATGATGATACTGATGATGATGATGATGATGATGAAACGTGCATAAACACACGTCGCAGCTTTTATGTTCCTCCTGTCCAAGATATATATATATATATATATATATATATATATATATATATATATATATATATATATATATATATATATATATATATATATATATATCTGCCTCTCTCTTTACCGCTTTGTTCACAGACAGACAAAGGCCAACAGACAAGTGATATTTAGTGTTTGTTAAATAAATCCTGAATTTTTAAGTTAACCAAATGTACAATACTGTTCAACATCAAAGCAGTAATTATCTCTTATCTTCTTATTTGCTGTAATTATACATTTTCAGTGTGCTTCAGCAGACGCGGGTTCGATTCCAGACTGTGTTTGAGATATAACTCCTACTAAACACGGGACTATCATATAACTGGAAAGGCATCAGAGCCCACTCATCTCAGTTCGCATATATTTGTTAGTGTCAACCAATATCAGGCTGGGGTCCACAGATACGACACACGCCAACTGTTTAAATGCTTAAATTCACTTACACACACACACACACACACACACACACACATATTTATGGGGAGCGTGTGGCCTAGTGGATAGGGTGCTGGACTAACAATCGCGAGATCGTGGATTCAATTCCCAGACCGGGTAGTGTGTTGTGTTCTTGAGCAAAACACTTCATCTCACGCTGCTCTGCGATCACTTCGACACGTGACGGGTGGCACACTGTGCACCTGTTCAGACAACGTCGATTTGATGGAGCTAATGTGCGGCACGAACATTTGATCACTATAGACAAATCATACGTTGCCTTCGAAGGGAGAGTCAATCATATATAGATAGATAGATAGATACTCGGGAAAATGTATATGTGTGTGTGTGTGTGTGTTAATTAACAGAATGAGATAAAGAATCCAAGGCTATGAAAGATTTCAGAACATTTATAAAGAGGTCTTTCAGCTTTTTCTGGGATATTTATATATCTCTTCATCAGAGACGGTGCGAGAAAATGGTTAAGCAATATTCTCTATAATAACTATTGCTTAACCATTTTCTCGCACCGTCTCTGATGAAGGGATTTATGAAATATCCCGGAAACAGCTGTAAGATCTCTTTATAAATGTTCTGAAATCTTTCATAGCCTTGGATTTTTTAAAAATCTTTTTCTGTGATCTTTTTATATATACACATGCTGATATATGACCTACGTTGGAACCTCATTCCTATAATCATCGAACCTGGAGCTTAACTATAGTCTGTCCATACCATTTACTCAGCATTACCTGACACCTTTGGGTCTTCTTGACATCATTACCTCTCATAACCTCGATATATATATATATATATATATATATATATATATATATATATATATATATATATATATATACGCACACCCACTTATGTATATCAGGTTCGAAAGAAAGACATGGATTTGAATTTCAAGATGACCAAGAAACAAATGTTTCTTTGTTTTTAATTGATATATTTAATCAATGTAATATTCCGATTCATGTTTGATAAAATAATTCAACCTATTTGGATTCCGTTTCTGGATAAAGCGACACGGAGAGCCATTGGACTTCATTTCGCTCTCTTCCAGTCTATTCGATACAGCACGAGTATATTTGTTACTCTCAATCTACTTTTCGCTATGTCTTTGTCTCTTTCTGTCTCCCTCTCACATGCATGCATTCACATACACACATATATGTATGCATGTATGTATGCGTGTATATATATATATATATATATATATATATATATATCAGAGAGAAAGAGAAAGAGAGAGGTGTATGTAGAAAAGGGCTGCAGCCTGACCCACTCCTCATGCCTACACAATGTTGTCTCGTCTAAAAGATGTATGTTTGCACTAAAATCTACCACATCCAATTATTCTTCTCATCACACCGCCTTCTTCGGTTTTAGCTCCACGTTCATCTTTCGTCCACCCTGCACCCATTACAAGATACTTACAAATACGCACGCGCACGCACACACACACACACACATGCACAAACTACATATATATAAATATATATACGCATACACGCACATAGATGGATAGGATAGATAGATACATATTGATATGGTAAACTCAAGTTTGATGGCCATTATTTCCTGGAATGCAAACATGTTCTTAATAGCAAGGTGGGAATTAATAATAACAGCTCATATGAAGTAATTAAATGGGATAATTAGAGAGTTAATTACTTTGTTTACGATGTATATTATTTCCTCAAGTGGGCGACTGACATGCATTTAACAAGGACCAAATGTCTGAGACTCACTCTCTCATACTCTCACTCTTACTCACTTTTATTCTCTAACACACACGCTCCCTGTCTTTCTGTCTCACGTATGTAAACATATACATATATGCATATATTTATACATACATACATGTATGCATATACTTATACATTCTACACATGCATATCCACTCTCTCTCTCTCTCTCTGTATATATATATATATATATATATATATATATATATATATATATATATATATATATATATATATATATATATATATATATATACGAGGGGCGTTCAATAAGTAATGCCCCTGACCCACTTCCCATAGCAGTAGAGCAACGAAACTTGGCACAGTTATTAGTCTTTTTCTATATAGGAACCACCCAGAGTTACGCATTTCCCCCATTATTTGATGCAGCTTTGAATACCGTTTTTGTAGAAGACCCCAACTTGGTCCTCCAACCACGACGTGACTTCAGAAATCAAGGCTGCATCATCTGGGAAACACTTTCCTTTCAATAACAACTTCATGGCTGGGAAGAGGTGAAAATCAGAGGGTGCAAGGTCAGGAGAGTAAAGGGAATGGGGGATGAATTCATAGCCGCACGCCTGTGCTTCTGATCTGGCGACACGCGAGTTGTGGATCGGAGCGTTGTCCTGCAGGAGGAGGATGACTTTGCTGATCTTGCCCCGCCTCTTGATTTTGATAGCTTCTCTTAATTTCCTCAAAAGTGAAGCATAATAGACTCCTGTAATTGTGGCACCCTTTGCCAGGAAATCTGTCATCATTACTCCGTCCTGGTCCCAGAAGACTGTGAGCATGACCTTGCCAGCGGAGGGCTGCACCCTTGCCTTCTTTGGAGGAGGAGAGTCACAGTGCTTCCACTGCATTGACTGGGCTTTGGTCTCTGGATCATAGTGATAGACCCAGGTTTCATCTTGTGTAATCAGTCTTTTGAAAAATGTTGACTCATCTTCTTGGCACATCTCTAAATTCATCCTCGAGGAATCGACGCGTTCTTGCTTCTGGAAAGGTGTGAGCAGCCTGAGAATCCATCTGGCAGACACCTTTTGCATATGCAAATGGTCATGAATGGTAGTTTCCTCAGACCCGGTGCTAATCTTGACCTCATGCGCTATTTGGCGAATAGTTATGCGTCGATCTTCCAAAATTACAGCCTCAACTTGACGGACAGATGCCTTATCAATGGCAGAAGGGGGCGACCAGATCTGGGAGCTGTTTCCACAGAGTTCCAACCATGTTTGAATTCACGATGCCAGCATTTTACAAGTTCATATGATGGGGCATCATCACCATAAGTTACTCTCATTTCATCAAAAGTACCCCGTGGTGTGCGTCCTTTCAAATACAAAAACCGGATCACTGCTCGACACTCAACAGGCTCCATTTCCCACTTGACTCAGTTCAAATACCTGTAAATCAGAAAACACAAATAGTTCAGAGCTGTAATTTGCCACTTAATCTATAGAGATATAAATAATTGCACAGGCAAAATTTTAGCTAGATCAAACAACTGCAAGTGGGTCAGAGGTATTACTTATTGAACGCCCCTCGTATATCTATATCTATCATCTATCTATCTATCTATCTATCTATCTATCTATCTATCTATCTATCTATCTATCTATCTATCTATCTATCTATATCTATCTATCTATATATATATGTTTGTGTGAGTGTGAGTGTGTGTGTGTATGTATGTATGTATGTATGTATGTATGTATGTATGTATGTATGTATGTATGTATGTATAAAGGCTAAAGACCCCCTTCGGTCATGAATGAGCATGAGGTTGCACTTAGAAAGTTCCCCTTGGAGGCATAAATCCGAGCAAGGCTGTTTATGGAAGATCAGAAGCCGCCCATGCATACTGGCCCCTCCCCTCCACGCCACCGATGTTATCCAAGGGAAAGGCAAAGAGGGCCGATACAGCTTGGAAGCAGTGAGGGGTCACAGCTCATTTCTATCGATTAGTGAACTGGAGTAACGTGAGATAAAGTGTTTTGCCCAAGAACACAACACACAGCTCGGACCAGGATTCGAACTCACAACCTCATGATTGTGATTCCAATGCTCACACACAAGAGTCAGCTGGAAGGTTCATTAGCTTATCAGTAAATCTAATGGAATGTGACCAAATGAGTTTTATTTTTCAACCTTCTCCCCCTTATGGTCCACACACATCTTCCATCAGTGTTGTGGTATTTGGGACCCATTGATGAACAAGCTTTCTTCCTGCTGCTCCAAAATGTCATCAACAGCAGACATGTCGTCGTCATCACTGCGATAATGCTTCCCAGCCAGATGTTGCTTTTTGGGGTTTAGTTTTTCATATTTGGAAACAAATGACAGTCAGGGGCCAAATCAGAGGAACAGGGAAGCTGGTCAACCACTTCAAAGCCACAGTCATATACAATAGCCATTGGAACCAAGGACTGACTTGTGTACTGGGGCATTGTCCTGGCGAAATATGACCCCTTTTGGCAGGTTGCCTGGCCGTTTGGTCTTGATATCTTTTCGTAACCGCCTCAGCATGTTAGCACATGTGATTCAGTCAACCCTGCATGAAACCATAAAATAATGTCTTATAAAATCAGAGAGAAGGTGAAATAATTCATTCTTGGAACAATTTAGTCCCAAAATAAATGATGCTGTAAATAAGAGGGCTTTAATACTTGGTTAAAATCCACTTTGGATACAGAAATTGGCTGGGTTGCATTGGTCCAGAGGTAGAACGCTTGTGTAATTTACAGGAGATGTTGGTTCGAGTTATACGGGAAGCGTTCAGCTTTATCTATTGAGAGGGTTTTTAACCTAATATTTAGCCCCTATTATGTATAGCTTTATTGACTACAAGTTCTACAATACACAACCATATAAAAATATTCTTTTCTTCTCTAGGAACAAAGCCGGAAATTTTGGAGGAGGGGAAGTCGATTAGATCGACTCCAGTACGCAACTGGTAATTAATTTATCGACCCCGAAAGGATGAAAAGCAAAGTCGACCTCGGTGGAATTTGAACTCAGAACGTAAAGACAGACGAAATACCGCAAAGCATTTAATTCAAACGTGAATTAAAGGACGCAACGCGTTGCCTGGAATCGAACTGACAACCATACGATCGTGAGTCGAATGCCCTAACCACTCAGCCACCCACCTTCAAGGTATTGACCTATCATCGACGTGTGACAATCATAGTTGTCAACGAGAAGTCAGCTCCCCTCACAAATACATATACTTTTTCCAGTATCGATTGACACTGATATTGAAAAAGTGAAATCAAACAATGATAAATCTCAGAGCGAGTTATAAACAGTAGCGGCAACACATCGTGACGTATATTTTCCATTTGAATATGGCTAACCCCTAAGGGTGGATGCTACTGTAGTTTGTAGCCCCAGGAAGACACCTCTTCCAGCTGGCTATAGACACACTTTCCGTGCCCTATCAGTATTTGCAAAGGGAAGTCATCCTTCCCGTCTTCAACTTATGATACACACGGACTCGAGTTTCAAGGTATTGACCTATCATCGGCGTGTGACAATCACAGTTGTAGACGAGAAGTCAGTTAATTACAGGATGCGATATTCAAGAAAGAATAATGTGTGGGGTTGTCAGGAAGAGGAGATTAGGTATAGAGGCCCTTAGAACATGGAAAGGAAACTGCATAAACAAATGAAAAAATCTAAAATTCTTTGAAATACTTTCACCACAATTTACAACACAGGAATATTAAACATAGTAAACAAGAAACCATAGAAATTACCCTTTTCCTTTCTCCCCTGTTTGAATAGGTTTGTGTTTCTTTAAGTCATTACTTTGAGAGAACGATTTACCACAGACATCACAGTGATATGGCTTCTCTCCTGTATGAATACGTTTGTGTATAGATACGGCACTCTGTTGAATGAATGGTTTACCACAGATATCATAATGATATTTCCTCTCTCCTGTATGAATAGGTTTGTGTTTCTTTAAGTCATTACTTTGAGAGAATGATTTACCACAGATATCACAATGATACGGTTTCTCTCCCGTATGAATACGTTTGTGCATCATTGGGTTACTTTTTCGAAAAAAGGATTTGTACAGATACCTCAGTCATATGAACTCATCTCTTTTATGAGGTGTTAAGGGAAAAAATCTATTCTATAATTTTTTCTCTCTCTTTTCTCTTACTTTTCCTCTCAAATCCCAGTCAATATATTTTTCTTGCTTTTGTTTTTATATTTTGTTCCTTACATACACTTCTGCTGCTGTATTTCTGTCCAGTGTTACCTTTGTTTAGCAACACTTCCATAAATTTATCAAACCTTAATCATGACACAGTCTTATCTTCTTGACATTCCAGTCAATAATGTTCAGAAATTTGGCTAAATATATTATTTCAGAGCAAATGTTTCACAGGAATTCTTCCACAGATTTGTAAAAACGATGTTATACATGTTTTGTATATTTTCGTTTAGTCTTTAAAACATGGTAGATATTGATGATGCTTCTTCTGTCATCTGATGTTTTGAAATTATAAAGAAACAGCAGTGTAAAATGTGGAGGCTACTTAAAAAATACAGATTTATTTCTACTGAGATAAACTGTAGAAACAAACATTTACCTTAACAACTGAGCTGGATGCCAACAGCTCCATAAAGAAATGCCAATCTCTCAAAGTAGATGGGAGTGGGACACCCAAGAAGATATGGGAGAGTTTCAGGTGATATGATAAAGACAAAGGTGCCTGGCACCCAGCTGTACCCAAGAAAATCTGTACTCCACAGCAGAAATATTCAGACTCATCCGTCTGGTGGCAAAAAACACTTGTGACCTTTCTTCATAAAAGCAGATGTGCAGTGCCATGTTAAAGTGGCACCACATTAAAGCAACTCTGTGGTGGCACATAAAATTGCCTGTGCAGTGCCACATAAAAGCAACCTGTGAACTGTGAGGTGGTTGGCACGAGGAAGGGCATTTAGCTCTCGGAACCATCGAATCGCTTCCAGTATAGACAACATAGGTCGAAAGATGACGATGAACTTCATTTATTAAAATTTACATCATAGAATCTTGTGTGAAGCTTAGATATTTGTCAACTCCACTGACACCTTCACATTGTGTAAGGCTTTTCAAATAAAACTACAGAATGGTGGACACTAACATTAGTCTTTCTCCAGAAATATAACTTGACATTGTTGTTTAGATCCAGGTCAGTTCTGACTGAACAGACGTGTGATTATAGACATTCCACCCATGAACATCCTGTCTATTTCTCTTACATTCTATATATATATAATTATGTCAGTCTTCAATATTTGTAACCCACAGGACAAATTGAAGAGAAATGTGCTGTTATTTCTAGTAGGTCATGTTGTCACATGGAGAACTGCCGGAACTACAATTTTTATGACAGATGAAGCAAGAATAAACATTGATGAATAATGAAAAGCCAAGAAAATTAGGAAAACAACTTTGATTTCCAACGATGTGATTTCAAGTTCAGTTCCACAGAGCAGCACCTTGAGCAAGTGTCTTCTTTAATAGCAGCATCTAAAGCCATCTGAGTGGATCTGATAAACAGAAACTCAAAGAAGGTAGTCCTGTGTGTTTTTGTGTCTTCATATCACTTAACACATGTCAATGCACATCAACCTGAAAATATGTGCAGACATATTACCTTGCTTGGAAACTAGTGAGGGTTCACAAGAAGAAGGCCATCTGGCAGAAAAATCTCTGCCTGACCCACAAAAGAATGAAAAAATGGATTTTCTTAGCAGATACTTGTTTTGCACATCATAATCATCATCTTCCCCATCGGTTTATTGTGAAAACTTTTATGCTTCCATGAGTCAAATTCTTTTTCTGTACTATACACTTAAAAGGGTAGGGTTAAAAAAACTCTTTTTAAACATACACAAAAAAGGTCATGAAATTGCTGAAAATTGCTGAAGTATATTTCCATCAATTATTTTCTGTTTGTGTCAGATAAATTATTCTTTCATTTGTATCTGAAAAAAAGTTATGGTAAATTTTGATCCAATTCTCTTCCGCAGTCTCATCTGCAAATGAAACATCTCTTAGGTATTATTTGATTCTTTCACTCGCATGATTTTCAGTAAGAAAATAAAAATTCCAATGTTTCCGTGATATGGTGGGGGGCGAACCCCCTCCCCACTTTTCCGAACAAAAATAAGAAGTTTGCAACATATTAGGAGGTCAGGGTACTTGATACCACGCAAAAATATCCGAGGGTTTTTTTGGGGTGGGGTGGGGGGTAGACAGAAACTGAAAGATGCCCGTCGTGTTTGTTTGTGTCCCGTGACCGCTTGACAATCAGTGTTGCTATATTTAGTTCTTCGTAGCTTAATGGTTTGTCAAAAGGCAACAACAGAATAAGAACTAGGCTAAAAAAATAAGTCCTGACGTCGATTTGTTCAAAGGCGGTGCTCTAGCATGGCCACAGTCAGGTGATTGAGTCAATCAAAAGAGTAATTCCACATCCTTGCCTTCCTTCTTCATGAACGTCCATCGCCCTTCTATAGCCTGTGTATGGATGCTGTCATCATTTGGATCAACAAAACAGTGAATCGCTGACAATTTAACGGGGTTATACAAGTTGCCGAGACCCACACAGGAACAGCCCAATCGAATATCAAACGGGTTTCATGAAATATTCGTATATTACTCTCATCACTTCTGGTTTCTATAATAAAATACACTTTTTGAAGGACAATTTACTTTCATAGAATATAGATTTATATTTAGCAGCAGATTTTTAGGGGAATTTCTAGGGAAAGGAAGAAAAAACATTAAAAGTATAAAAGATTAAACCCCTCGCCACCCATCTTCTACTGGTTAATCCTTTCCCACTTCTTTCGTTTCCTTTGTTTCGTTGGTGAAATAATTCCCTTTTTCTTCTGTCGATTATTTCATCTTTTAATACTTTCTCTTTCACCATCTAAAAATATTTTGCCAAATAAGAATTTATATTCTATTATACGAACAAAAACAAATTCATCCTTTAACGACGGTATACATTATTAGGCGTAACTTCGGTATAAGTACCGGAAGCATTTCAAGAAAGTGTTTTTTTAATATATATGGTGGGGTCATGGTTAGGGTTAGGGTGGGAGAAAAGGGTTTCTGTTATCTTCAGAAATGTAAACAAAGCTACGTCCGGTACTAATGGTACCTATACCGAAGGATCGCCCATTATCATACCCAAGAATTGCAATGGTGTTCGGTAGCTTAAAAACGGGTGCAAATCATATTTTTATAACTTTTCATAGAAACATCTTTAAATTGAGAAAGAAACTTCCTCAATCACAAGGTTAATACGATATTAGGGGGTTTGCTTAAGTTGAAAATGATTCAACCATTTTGCTGGCGTATGTCATGTGATTAAGACGTCGTCATTCTAATATGGTGATATGAGTTGCGATTACCTGCTTCTTACATAATGGTCTTAACAATGGTTGTTTCAAGAAGAACCTAACTCAAATTCTTACGGTGGAATAAACAAGAGTTTTTCTGATTATTAACTTTGCTTCCTTACAAATACCAAGCAGTAAACTTAGTAAAAATGTAAGACAAACAAAAACATTGTCATTAGCTTACCTGTTTACCCTTAAACAACAACCTGCTTTAGTCCACCTCTTGCCAAAGACAAAATTGATTCTATTGTGTATCATTAATTATCCATTTTACCAATGACGCTAACCTCGATTTCATTAAATTACATTAATATATTTAATAGAATTATTTTACAGATAACATTTCAAATGGAAATTAGGAATGGAACCTGTTCTCAGTCAATCTGACATACAAAAACTTTGAGTAAAAGTAACATTTACAGAAATCAATTAGATATCATTATTTTCTACTCACCTACTTGCCACCAATCGCTTCCCAATTGCCGTGCCACTTTCAGGAGATCCTTCTCCTTCAGTTTTTTAGTATCTGAAATAAATACTTCCATGTTTTACATTTTATAGTAAAATTCCTTAATCTTAATTAATAATCGATATTTTATTATCGTAAGATATTCGTATCATCAATGGCCAAATGGGGACCGCAACTGTTTTGCCCAACATTTTCAAACGTTTTACAATGGTACCATACAATAGCTTAATATCCAGCTAATCTTCCTAAATCACTTTTATTTATTAAGGTATCCTACATATGATGGTCGGTTGAAAAGTTCATATTCTGACAAAGATACTCTCAACGAATGTGAGCAAATGAGAGTTTTTTTTTCAACACCCCCTCCTTGAGGTCCACGCAATTCTTCCGTTGGTATTTCAGTTCTTGAATCCCATTGGTGAACAAGCTTTCATCCTGTTGCTCAAAAAAGTCCTCAGCAACAGATACGATGTCATCGTCAATGCGATGACGATTCCCAACCGAGTATTTTTGAAAGTTGATGTACAAACGATAGTCAGAAGGGGGTAAATCGGGAGAAGAAGTAAGGTGATCAACTAGTTCAAAACCAGGGCCATGCTCAACAGCCATTGAAGGCAAGGACGTATGTGCTGCGGCATTGTCTTGTTTTGATGATACAGAACCCGTTGCATTAGTTTCCCGGGGCATTTGGTCTCGATAGTCTTTTGTAACTGCTTCAGTAAGATGGTATAATACCCTCCCTTGATGGCAGAGCCCTTCTGAAAATAGTCAATAAACACAATGCCTTTTGCATCACAAAAATCTGAGACTATCCCCTTCCATGCAGATGAAACAATGTCGGCCTTCCTTGGAACAGGTAAAGACGTGTGTTTCTACTGCATGGATTATCTTTTTGTCTGAGGCTCAAAGTGTTTAATCCAACACTCATCGTGGCTTAAGAAAGGTTCAAGGAATTCAGCTGAGTCTGCTTCAAGCAATGTCGGATTTTAGAATAATGTGATCAGTCTAGTGTGCTTTTGATCAGGTCTTAGAAGACGTGGCACCCACCAAACAGAAACCATTGTCATGCCAAGTGCAGAATATTCTCAAATCTGTCACGGAAAATGCTAATACCATTGGCTATTTGATTTATAGTCAATCACCCGTCATCCATCACCATGCGGTGAAAATGTTAAATGTTTTCCTCGGTGGTGAAAGTAGCAGGACGTCCAGACATTGGGTCTTTTCAATACTCTCAGTTCGCCTCCTAAATTCAACTGTCCACTTTTGCACAGTTGATAAAGTTGGAGTGTCATCACCTAATATAGCAACCGTGTCAGCATGATCGTCCTTGGGGAATAAACCCTTTTTCTGCACGATGCCATATTTTGTCCATTTTCAAAAGAGGCCGCTACTAGTCACATTACAAGTCTTCTTTGAACATTCAGTTGTCAATTTACGTGGAATCAAAAAGTGCAGTTATTAATAAGAAGTGTTGAAATCAATGCATGCTAGATTTTACACGCTACACTCTACATTTGCACAAACCTCATTAACTTCATATAACTAATTATCCACACGTTATGGCGGTGAAAAATATCTGAAATGGTACACAAGAACGGATGCTCAAGAATATATACGCAAGACGGAGATATAGATCAAACTGGACGCGGCAAATCTTGTATTTTCCGAGAGGTCCTCACTTATCTATTGCTTATAACCCATCCTCTCTTTCTGCCATGATCTCAATGCCTCTACTCTTATTGGACAATGAGGTAGTGTACCATTGTCCTAAACATTTTATAGGTTTCTTTTCAACCTTTGACATGGTTTCACCTGCTATTTTGAACTTCTTCTGATGACCTTTGACAACTGACAGACTGCGTAACTTATTAGCTTTAAACCACACTCTTGCCGAAGTAATTAGTCCATCCAGTCTATCCAGGACGATTTGTATATCATTTTACTCTCTTGTTATTATTGTTATATCATCAATTAATGCCTTCTCATGTGATTTCACTCGAGCCATTTCCTCTGATCAATCTGCTGATCTAAGTAGCTTCTCCATAACAAGCTCAAATGATCGATATTGTGCAACCTACAGGTATTTCAATTTCAAGACGATCCCACTCTGTTGTGAAATTTTCTGCCATGAACTGCATTTTGAAATTGTTATAGCAGCTCTTCATCAGATAATCTTTTCTTCCAGTATATAAAAGAAGTCCATTGCTTTCATCAACAACTGATTGGAGCTATCTACTGAATGGTACAGAAATATAAGCATTAACCAGATCAAACCATACAACATTCAACTCCTTTTTACTCTCCTGTCTGTCTTGTATGCATCCCAGATTGAAAATGCTTGTTCCACACACCCACGAATTCCGGAGATGTCAGCCTTCTGGACATTTCCCGTCCTATAGACATGATTTTGTAGATATGTAGCTGATCCCTTTAGCAAGTAAATCCATGTAAATCTTGTCATCTACAGTCAGGATTGAAATTGGTCTGAATTGACCAATAAATTTTACTTTAGCTTCTTTTGTTAATTAAACTCTTCTGCCTTGCACCAGGCATCAACAGTTCATTTTTATGCTATAACACTCTAAATGGAAGCTAAAGCTTATAACATAATTGCGTACAATACTTGTACACTTTGTCTTTATATGGTATACAAACACCTTCTGGGGCGCTCTTTCCTCTTGGTGAAATCAACCAAGCTGAAATATATGATTACTGCTTTCGATGGTCATTCGGAGTTCTCATTTTTATAACTATTGCAAAACAGCCACAAGGACAGACATACTGTTGATAACAAATGATTTCATTGTTTGTTTGAAGAAAGTGCAATGATAACGTTCACACTCATACATGGTTGCTCTTAGTAACTACCTTTAGCTTATGAAGTTCTTGTTTTTATAACTATTGAAAAGCAGCCAGAAGGATAGGTATATTATTGAGAATAAATGATTTCGTTGGAGGTCTGTTATCTCCATTCCAGCCCTTGGTGGCCTAGAAGAGGTTAGAAGGGTCAAGTGGCAAAGACATCATTCTGCTTAGCGAAGGCATCTGGGAAATGTATAACTGCTGTCATTCACAGAAAAACTATTGTTTTACCGTGAGAAAAGTGCTGTTGAAGTGTTAAGTGAAATTTGGCAATCG
>NC_043001.1:115504216-115641716 GCF_006345805.1 Octopus sinensis | reverse complement strand
TTCCAAAAATCAATGATATTCATAACTATGTTGTTAAATATCCATACAGTGTTTAAATGATGATGACTCATATAAGAGGAAAGAAATACTGAAATTTAATTGGGTTTACTTCATTGATGCAAATGTTTAGTTATAGATAGACATTTATAAAGACTGAAGATAAATCAAGAAATTGTCAATGAATTATATACAAAAACAAAGCAGTTATAGCATATAACAGAAATCAATAATTTTATGGTAGTATCAGATATTTAGTTCAAATCTTCAGTGCTTGCAAAAGTGTCCATGAAATGATGACAAAGAGACTGATTGGTTGCTCACAAGGTTTCATTCAGTTCTGGAAGCTTCTAGGTTCCTTTTGTTCATCTGAAGAACATAGACCTTCACTGGTAACCTACAAAATGAAAGAATAAAAATGCACATGAGATCCTGATCTCTTAAACATGATGCTTGGTAATTTTGAAAGTAATTACATGCTTTGCAGAAAAATAATTGAATATTAGAGCATGCTTACTTAAATACTAAAATGATTGGAAGTAGTAGTAGTAGTAGTAAGGTTATAAACAAAAAAGATGTGGATGCAGATCCTGTCATGTAATCCTTTAAAGGCTGACAAATGGTTCGCTGTTAGGGTGAAAAGCGTTACAGATGAGCTGTCACCCTGAAATATTCCTGTAGATAATATAACTTTGTTAGTGACTATAGTGGTAGCCCCAGTTCTTATTGATAGTTCTTGTGGGCCATGATGTTGTCAGTCCCTTAATAACAATGAATATATCATTTAGAACCTCAACAAAATGAGGTGACTCTCTTATCCATAAGTAATAAGCAGAATCAAACAACTTCTTAGAGTCTAGCCATACAGTCAATAACTTTTAGCAATGCTGTTTTGTTATCTTAAGGAAGGTTGATAAGAAGCTGTTCATCCCAGCCTAAGACTCCTTTCTTTCCTCTTGACTACTCTTCAGCCACCATATTGCTTATTCCACAGTGGACGTGGAGGAATGCATTCAAGAAAACTGAATATAATTCATACATAACCTCCAAGTATGCTATGAGCTTGAAGTTTTTGGTCATATGCTCCTCGGGTTTTGCAACTAGTGTTGTATGTGCAACTGTCTGTCAATCTAGTACATTAATTTCAGTGTTAATTGTTCCTTTGAACAGTTTTTCATGGGTTCTCCTATAGAACATGTGCTTTCTGTACCAATAACTATCAGCTCTCTCCTAGATGATTTTCTGGTTTGGTAGATTTTGCAGCAACTGTCAGGGGAGTTTACAGTGCGATTCTGATGTGGGGATGAGAGCAAATTTTTCTTGGTGATGTTTGCTTATTGTCATAGTTGTTTGGCACTGAAGTTTGGATAGTTGGGGTATTTTAGATCAGTGAAAGATATATGAAGAGTGTTAGAATTTACATAAAGTTTTAATATTCATGAGTGAAAAAGGTGTAATAGATGTTTTTTTTGAGATGTGCACTGTTGTATTTTGGTGATCTTTAACAAAATTAAGTTATTGTTTCTAATTGCAAGATGCTTTACAGATTTCCATTTCTGAAGAACATCAAGTTGAAACACATATGAATGCCAAGCGATGAAAGAATTCATGGTTGTATGTTTCCATTTTGTAAGTTCAGAAACTCATGCAGAGTTTAAACAAAGACAGGTAGCAAGCCAATTTAGTAACTGAGTGTTTGAGAATTTAAGTAACTAATATCAAAAAACTTTATAAGAATTTAAGAAAATTAATAAAAACTTAAATATCTAAATGTAATTCAGCCTAAAACTGCTGTGAAATGAGAAAAATATCAGAACTATATAGTGAATGAAAAATTCTTGTTTCTTAAAGATAAATTTAGGTAATATAAAATGATAAGAATAAATTAAATCTAATTCCTCTAATTCCATAAGTATTTTTAGAAATATATAGAAAATCCAAGCTTCACCAATGAATATGGATGAAATGATAGTGCACAAATCCTGTACATATATAATCATAACTAAGAAAAAGATAAAAAGAGACTTATTTATTTAATATATATAATTCAGTGAAATATAAGTATAAATAGTTTCTTCTTTCATAGGCTTAGATTTTAGTTTACTATTACTTGCATTATTTTATATACCCATGTTCTCCATATCGATATAATCAGGTTAGAATTAAAGAGAATGTAAGAAACTGTTAATATAAGTTTAGAGTTTAGGATATTTTTGAATGTACAGTTATACTTCCAGAACATATTTGAGGGATGGTTTTCAATACATGACATCTTCAGTAAGGCAATATTACGAACGAAGTAAAACCAATAAAATAGCTTGACTTTAAATACAGTATTAAATTCATGAATAACAATACTTACAAAATGAAAGAACTTAATCATACCTCAACTATTCTGACACTATCTACTTTCAAGAAAACAAAGCATGAAAGGTCATTAGATAAGATTATTTCAAAATAAATATGTTTTAAGACAATATCTTCATATAACCACTTATGGATTTATCTCATTTCTTTGTTGTTTTCGTAAATGTCAATAGGGTGGCAACTTTTAGTTTGTGCAGGTGTAGAATACAACAGAGTATATAATATATGCAATACATTACAAAGCCCAGCAAAAAGAAAAAGCAAATAATGAGTTTTCTCAGTGAATAAAAATTAGCATGCAAAATCAACCTAGTAGATGACTGAAATTTATTATGTAGATCAGAAAAAGATGAAAGATAAAACTGATATCAGTGGTATTTGAGCTCAGAATACAGTGGGACTAAATTTAACACCTTCAAGTATTTAGTATGGTATTCTACTATATCAGTCACTCAAATATATTTTATTGATATTTAAACATAATGATGTTTAAATAACCTCGTGGCCTATGCCAGGGGTGTAACCAGCTCACTTATGCGTACCTTCCTTAATTGGACACTAAACTCTGCTTGTGAAGACCTGTTGAGGCAAATCGAAATTGAAATAAAATTCGATGACTGACATCCATGCTAGTGGATTGCTAAGAGCACCAACCGAGCATGATCGTTGCCAGAGTAGCTAACTGGCTTCCATGCCAGTGGCATGTAAAAAGCGCCATTCATGCGGGATCACTACCAGTGTTGCCTTACTAGCACTTGTGCTGGTGGCATGTGAAAAAAACATTCGAGCAAGGTCGTTGCCAGTGCAGGTGGTATGTAAAAAACACCATCTGATAGTGGCCATTGCCATTACTGCCTGACTGGCCCATGTGCCAGTGGCACGTAAAAGCACCCATTACACTCTCGGAGTGGTTGGCATTAGGAAGGGCATCCAGCTGTAGAAACTTTGCCAGATCAGATTGGAGCCTGGTGTAGCCATCTGATTCGCCAGTCCTCAGTCAAATCGTAGAAACCATGCTAGCATGGAAAGCAGACGTTAAACGACGATGATGATGATGATGTTACCATTAAGAGAAGTCATTCACTATCTTCCAATGTTACTTTCATATCAGTGGTGTCCATGAGCAGGACTGATTGTGGGTACTCAAAACAGTTTCTGATCAAGATGTGAAACATTCACCATTACAAATCTGCTCTATACATTATGCTTCATGTCTAGTAATCTCAATAAACCTGGAAAAGTATAGGACAAGTTATTACACCTGTAAAAGTACAGGACAAACTATTACTTCAAGTAAAGTAAAGAATAAGAAACTTTTTACTTAAAATATTGCAGCAAAGACTGCCAGTTCTTCTAATTTTTCACTTTTAACAGTTCTCATCTTTTAAATTTATTGTACAAAACTGTTCAGCTAATTTGTAAGTTTGTCTAATTAGTCACTTTTTTCTGTATTTAAGGTAGTAAATTAGCCAAATTCTACTTAAATAAGTATAGTGTTATTTGTAAACTATAATAAAATGATTTTTAATACTCAAATTTTAATTTTAGTGGCAATGTTTTAAGTAAAAAGTTTCTTATTCGTTACTTTACTTGAAGTAATATAGTTTGTCCTATACTTTTAAATGTGTAATAACTTGTCCTGTACTTTTCCAGATTTATAATCTTAAGAATATTACTTTTCATGCTCACATTTTTCCATGTAATCCATGATTTTTCCACGCATTGCTGTTATAAGTTAATTAATAATGTGTCAGTTAATGATTTAAGATTTTACCTTATAAAATACTCAAAGATAATATTTCAATTTTTCCATGTAAGTGATGATAATATTTCAATTTTTTCATGTTTAATTTAAATATATGTTTTGATTGAATTAATGGCTGGGATTTTTACTATGTTGTTGGTTGCACAATGGTTCACCAAATGTTACAAACAACAAGACCCCAAAACCATCAGTTACCAGGCTCACCTTATGTAACCTAATTTTGCAATAAAAAATGACGACTATTGTACTGTCAATTTTATGTACATATTTGGTTTTTCATACATTAAAACCATTTTATAAACCAAAAAAACTATTTTTAATTTCCAAATTTAAGAAAATGTTCTTGTTACTTTTTTCTATTTATGAATTTGGTTCTAAAATAATCATTAATCAATCATACAATCTTCGTCTTAAATTTAAGTTTTAGTTACAATTCCACTGAATTTTGTTGTTTAATTTGTTTACATTTTTTTCCATAAATAATAAAACAATGTCAGGCAATTTGGGAGGAAATTTAGTATGTCTTAGTATGAAATTTAGCCAATCAACAGACAGTGAGGCATTAACAGCTAGTTATCATGTTAACCACAAATATCATCTCTAGTTTTAATCAGTGTGGCCTGCTCTAGATGTTCGTCCTCTATGAATAACAGCAGCTCTTAGAGGAAAATTTGTGCCAAATATTTGCTGCCTTTTTGATTTGAAGTTCATTATATCACATTTGATTCTTCCATATTAAAATTTTGATTAATCAAAAGTCTATTAATTTGAATAACAAGATATTTAAATTCAGGAGGAAATTCAATTCTGGAAGTAATTTCATGTTCAGTATTGAGTGAACATGTTTCACAATTTTTTGTAAGTGAATATGTTGTGATTTTAGTAATCAAAAATTTAAATTGTCAAGGACCATTAATTGGTTGCTGAAACAGTTCTTCTTTTAAATCAATAGGTAGTTGTGATTGTCTACCACAAACAACTGTATTGCAGTTGCAAATTATATTTATAAAGATGTTGCAAGTATGTTGGTGCAATCTAATGCATCTAGCAGTGTCATATTTGATGAATGTAAACTTTTGTTGAAATTACATTTGAAAATAAAGATAAATTTCTTTCAAAATTCATGAGCATATTATTGGCTTCTATCATTAAATCTTCCACCAATAATCCTTTCTAAATTTGCATCAGTGTTTTGAATATAATAAAGAATATTTGCGCGTGTGATTTAGGAAGGGGGATACTTTGGCTGTTATTTTTAGCATGTTGAGCGATCAGAAAAAGGCTCTTTCATTGGTTTGATTGCGTGATGAGATTTTTACACATATATGTAATATGTATATTTATCATCAACAGAAGTTTATTGTATATGCAATGAAATTTTAACATTTCAAAGTTTTAATTTCAATCATACATATATATTAAGCTGCATATTCTACTCAAAGAAAGAATATTTGCTAATCTTGCTCTAATGAAAGTAAATTTTTTGTTAATAAATTGCTTATATACTTACCAGCAGGTTTATTTGAAGCGTTAACGTAAGTACCATCCGTGCCTTTAAGAAATTAAAAAAAGAACAAATAGCATGGCTATAAATAATATTTAAATTAAGATAGCTGTGTAATGATTCTACCATAATAAATACTAATGAGATAGACTCAAACACACTCACACATACATACATGCATATTAATAGACAAAAGTTAGAGAGTGACATATTTCGTAATAGTTCACTGTCTGTTTATTTTAAAGATAGGTTCTAAGATCATGCAATATTGATTGTACTTACTTCGTTGTCCCATTTCTAAATATTTCGGCTCGCTAACCTCAGCACATTGTTCTTCCACAGCATCAAGAAATAAAATGAAAGGCATATTTATTGTTTGGAGAGGATGATTTAAATATTTTGATGATACACAGAATGTAGCAGTATATATATATATGTATATATATATATATATATATATATATATATATATAAAGTTGGTTTGTGAAAGCACGTGGGTGAATATATCGAAATAGTAAAGAGTGAAAAACTACAGAAGGCTTAAATGTTAAAAAATATATATATTTGCGTCAATATGTCTGAAGAATATCAGGAAATTTTTTAAAAAAATTTTTTTCTCTTATAATGACATAATTTTAAAAAATATATATATATATATATATAGTAAGAAATAGAAAGCCATTGGTACAGTATTATATATTTGAAAATCTGAATAGAAATGGCGTTTTTGATCATTTTTCTACTTTAATAATTAAATGTCTGCGATCTAGTTAGTTTCATTCACAAAATCAGCCCCCTTTAATTTTGCTCAGCTTGTTTTCAATTTTGGTGTATCGATACTGTTCTGAATTTTGATTATGCTCAACTAATTACTTTATCTCATAAATTAAAGAATCTGATGTTATTTGGAATTAAAGTTGGGAAAATCTGATCAATTTTAGCCAATCAACAGACAGTGAGGCATTAACAGCTAGTTATCATGTTAACCACACATTCTGCTGATTCTTTACACAATGAGATTCACTTCATCCGCATGTTTTGGTTGTGTATATCACTGTTTCTTTTTTTTATTTTCTGGAAGATTTATATCTATCAATTAGAATTTTATTGTAAATGTTTTCGTTCAATTTTTTTAATATTTTACTTATTCTTTTATATATTTTTCATATATATTTTACATATATTTCATGAAGTTTTTCTGTTTTTACTGTTGCTTTGAATAGCCACATCCACATTCAAGCCATTTAATTGTACCACTCTGAAGGAGATTTTGAAAACAGCGGTGGATGCAATAAATTATAAAGTCACTCGTAGATGTGCTCCATTCTCTGATGCCCAGACATTCTCTGTCCCTCTCTCTGTCATTTCTACTGTACTATATGGCTTCTGCTCCTTGCAGCTAGCTGAGCTCACCCCACCTCCTCTCAAACGTTCCCATCCCATTTGCCTCTTCTCTTTTCATCATCCCTCTTATGTCCAAACCCATCCAGCCCTACCTAAAAGGCCTCATACTTATGGCTATGCTCAGTTTTTCCTCCCCAAAATGGTTTCTCTCAAGAAATCCTTCCCTGCTCATATCTTTCCCACAGATGTTGGTTTATGAAGGTTCACAAGGCACATCAATGGCCTTAATCATTAACCTCATTCATCCAGATGGTCTGTGAAGGGCATAGGCAATGTCCCTTTTTCAAACCCAACATAGGTAGAAGACAAAATATAAAAAAAAGATCAAACCAAAACTAGGCTGAAAGATTCTTGCTCAAGGTGTGATGGAGTTGGATTGAACTCAATACTAACATGTCAGGATTATGATGTGAACTTATTAATCACCTGGTCGTGTACCCCTCCCACAAACCTGTCAGAGATGTAGAAGCAAAACTGTGCGCGTGGTGGGCAAGTAATGTAAATGGTAGGTTTGGATCCAGCTGAGGTAGAAATAATAAACCCCATGGAACTGAAGCTGGCAGAATGAATCAGAATCAAAATTATTTCCTAAATGATACGGAAGGAAAAAAGGGCACAGAATTGAGGGGTGGGATGTGAAAGACAGAAATTGTGAGGAAATTTTCCAATGTATGAAACATAAAAAGATTAGAAACAAAATGAAGGAAACCTGCCCATCTCACTTTTCTTTTTCCATGAAGTATGGAACTTTGAAGGACAGTTGTTCCAAAAATTATGTCCAGAATGGAGTGCCAGACTAAATGCTTTGTTCTATTTAGTTCTGTTCCTCTGCATTCTGAGTTCAAATCTCACACAAGTCAGCTTTAACTTTAATCCAACAGGTATCAATAAAATAAATTATACTAGAATAGCTTGCCAATAACATCACATTTCTCCTTTCTTTTGATTATCTTTATTCTTCTATTGGAAAAGGGGATTATCACATTGACTCCTCTTCCTTTTGTTTTTGTACAGGTGCATTATACATGCATCTTTGAACTGCTGGGGAACAGATCCAGTTTCCCAGATCAAACAGATCAATTTGCACAGTTTATTTACAATTTGTCTGCTACCATGCTTGTACACCTCTATGGGAATATTGTCTTGTCCAAGATCTTTACCATTGGAAAGTTTTTCAATAACAGTACTTGTCTCTTCCAAGGAAGGATGTTCCACTAGTTCTTCAGCATTGCGAGTGGATTCTTGATTTGATACAGATTTAAAGTGTTCAGGTAATCTTTTTAGAATTTCATCTTTCCTACTTATGAGTTGTGTTACATCGTTAGAGAGAATAGATTCTGTACTACCTTTTTTTGGACCAAACACATTTTTCAGAATGTTATACAGTGTTCTCAAGTTGTGAGAGTTAGCTGCCTGTTCCAATTCTTGGGCTTGTTTCGTCCACCAAACTTTTCATCTCATGCAGTTTTCTGCATAGATTTTCTCTAGAGATGTATAGGAATCTGGATGTTGGCAAATTTTTGTCTGAGATCCATGTCTTTTGTCTCTTGTGCAAAGTTTCTAGGAGAGGTTTAATTTGAGAATCATTCTTGTTGGTGTTTGTGCTTCACAAATTCTAGAACTACTTCAGCAGATGATTTGATGCTGTCATGTATATTGTGCCACCACATTTTTAGGCATTCCTCTATTTCTGCAAGCTTTGAATTTAAATGTATTTCAAATTTTTTTATCATTTATAGATTTTTTTAAAGAAGCAATGTTTATTCTCGGATGTAAACTGGATTTTAGTGGCCTCTTTCCATATGGATTAAAAAATACCTTGCTGTGAATCATTCTATGATCCAAGTAACACTTGGATGTTATGTGAGTTCTGGTGAACCCGAAATCACTGCAATCATTGTTCTTTATAACATAGTCCACATATATCAGTGACCAGATCAGGGATGCTTCCAGGCGCTTTTGTATTTATTTGCCTACATAAACACTGCATCTGGTGCTGTTCCAGTCCCATTCATCTAGAGGTCATGTGTCTGTAGATGAAGCCTCACTGAACAGCAGAATTCAAATGCCACTCAAGGAGAAGGTTGCTGGTCGGGACCAGTTTTTTTGGAAATCAATTAAAGGCAGAAAGAAGAGAGTGACAGAATTATTGAAAGAGGTGACACTACTGTGAAGAGATAAGCTGAATTTTCCAATCATTTCCCGGCTCAAAAATGTGCTTCATTTGTATGACAAATGCACCTAAAAAAGACAATTTGAGCCATTAGAAGAACTGTTCAATATCAACAAAGTCTGCAATGAATGGCTCAATGCTGATGATAAAATGCTTTACTCTATCCAACTCCAAAGCCAGGGCAAAATGGGTTATTCAACAAGTAAAGCTGCAAGCAAGCACACTATCCATAATTCCAAGAGAAGATGCTCGGATGCTGAAGCCTCCCATTCTTTATCAAACTCAGCAACCCTGGAACTGACAGTGACTCTGAAGAAGAACAGATTGAAGAGTATAATTATGGTGAAGATGACATATTTGATGACAAATGTCTCTACCTACAAAGCTGCGAAAATCTGCAAAGAATTGTCAGAGGAGGACATTGATATCCCAGCTCCTAGTCAGCAAGGCATTTTACAATGCACTGTTTGAGAAAGCTGGTGTAATGAAGAAACACTTGATCAATACACTAGGCAATCAGAAATGGGACCTGCATTTTGATGGTAAACATATTGACGGAAATGAATATCAAGTGGTAATTCATCAAGACAAAACAAGTGAAATTAAGCTGGCTGCTCTGAAGCTGTGTGGTGACAAGGTCGAGAAGCATTGCAGAAGGATTGAAAAGCATCTTGGATGAATTTCACTAAATGATTATTGCTGATACGACGAGTGTGAATACCGGATGAAAGAGTTGGGTAGTGGTTAGACTGCAGAGAATTTCTTGAACAAATGCTATGATGAGCCACAATTCATGAGCAACAAACACCATGTCTTGGACAGAATCCTGCATATTTTATGGATGAGGAGCTAGCTAGTGCAAGCAATTCACTCAACATCGGATATTTTCTTGTCAAAGAACTCATGACAAGGTATGAAGAACTCCAAGGCTCCTTCCAGAATGGAAATCGTCATAGTAGATCAAGCTGGTTGAGAGAGATATGAAGTTTCTGTTTCACTTAACCCATGCCTTCAAGTTCTTCCATGGAAAGAGAGACATCCCTTTCATCAAGTTTCAGAAAATTCCAAACATCAGTAATGCCAGATGGAATTTGCAAACAATCCTAGCCCTTCTTATATTTTTACTTACGTCACATGTGAGAGATTGCAGATGGTCTGCTAGTCATCTCATATGACTGGGCAGACCACTGGTTCAGTGACCAAGTGTATAGAGCTGAAGATTATGCAGAGCTATCACAAACCTTACTACTCTACAAGACTTCTTTGATATGCTTGACAAATCACTGGAAACAAGAGCCCTCAAAATTAAAGATCAGCAGAAGCAATTAATGCTATGAGTGAGCAATTAAAGTCATGCAAGAACTACACACCACATGCAAGAACAAAGCTAACCTGCCATTGAGTTTCATTCTCTCTATTAGACTTGCCGCAACTTGACTATTGACTAATTTGACTTTATATGACTTACCTTCTTTTTATTGGTCTGGAATGTAGAATATAATTCTTTTAACAGTTATGGATCTTTTTTTCCTTTATTGTTTATTATTCTATCAGGGTTCTAGTTTTTGGAAACCCACCCAAATGCAACCAAATATAAAAATTTCAAAGTTAGTCATGAGTGAACTTTTTTGAGCAAATAGAAAAAAAAAACATTGATTTTCATAGTCTTCTAGCAAAAACTCGACAGAATATGATACAGGACTACGGGGTTACAAAAAAGTTGTATCCTCAGTGCACACAGCACGTTGAGATACTGTGACCAGGTTTTGGGTAGGTGTTCTGCTTGCTATGGGCAGGTCTTCTTGAGCATGGCAGGGCACCAACCCTCCCAATCCATTGTCATCTCTTCTGTAAGGCTCAGCATTTTGAGATCAGTTTGCACAACCTCATCCCATACTGGGGCAAAGATCTCTAACAGCATTTACTAAGACATCTGAAGATGATGCAATACTACTATTTAGTGCATCATTTTTATGAAACAAACAATTAGTATTGCATCATAATTCAACAAGTATAAAACATTGACAGCCTGCCAACTATTCATTTGTCCTTTGTAATCCTTCCACGAAATATCAAAGAATCAAAAGCTAAGCCTTGAAGAGATTTCACAATTGTTATCCAGCTTCCATAAAGAATGGGAAAAAATTATTTGTGATGAATCTTCTTTTCCTGAAGATGATAATGAAAGTGATCATGCCAATATTGCCTGTTCAGAATTGGATATGATGAGAACAAAATGATTCTTCAAATCCTTCGATGATGCATGTAGAACATTATTTGAAGGATAAGTCTGAAACTGAAAGGACTCAGGAAGAACACTATTGAAAGGGCACAAGAAGAACTCCACCCAACAATGTTTACATGAACAGCTTGGACCTTCCCTTTTTGCAACTAGATTTTAGATTCAGCTCTTTCATCATTTATATTATTCATGAAGCCAAATCTGGAAATCCAAATATGGACAAATGCTGAAGGAACTTGGGTCTATAAAGATAAGTGAATAGAAATAAACTCTGCTGAATTTAGAAAGTCTATTGGATTGATTATTCTTATTGTAGTTTCCAAATCCAAGCATGAAAACATTACTCAAACTTAGAGTTTTGGAGACAGACACCCCCATTGCAAACACACACACACACACACACACACACACACACACACACACATGAATGCATTAATGTACATATAAACTTATATATGAATACATACATCCACATGCACATATATATTGGTGATGTACACAAATACATAACAGGTATACATAATACTGAAATAAGCAACCTATATTGATTCCTGTGTGTAGAAATCAATGGCTTCATAAAGTACAACTGTAACAACTAATGTGAAACAAACGCATACATACATACATCATCATCATTTAACGATGCTAGCACGGGGTTGGACAGTTCGACCAGGGTCTGGGAAGCCAGGAGGCTACGCCAGGCTCCAGTCTGATCTGGCAGTGTTTCTACAGCTGGATGCCCTTCCTAAAGCCAACCACTCCGTGAGTGTAGTGGGTTCTTTTTACATGCCACCGGTACAGAACCCAGTCAAGGTGGCGCTGGCATCGGCCATGTTCGGATGGTGCTTTTTATGTGCCACAGGCACAGGTATCACAACTACAATTTCCATTTGATTTTTATTTTGATGTTGATGTATTTGACTCAGTAGGTCTCCTTAAGCACAGCAGGTCACCCTACAATCCAAGGTAAGCACAGCAGGCCGTCCTGCAGTCGAAGGTACTTTGGATGGGTTGGGGCTGCTATGTGAAGCTGGTGCAGGAAACAGCCATGAACTCACGTTATCTGTCAGGTCTTCGCAGTCACAGCATACCTCCAGAGTTCTCAGTATTTCGTCATTGCCTCTGTGAGGCCCAATGTTCAAAGGTCATGCTTGACCACCTCATCCCATGTATTCCTGGGTCTACTTCTACCCTGGATTCCTTCAACTGTTTGGGAGTGGCACTTCTTCACTCATCTCTCCTCATCCATCCATAGTACATGACCATACCAGCGCAAACATCTTTCTTGCATGCCACATCTGATGCTTCTTGTGTCCAGCATTTCTCTCAGAGCACTTACACTCTGTCGTCTGTGCACACTGACATTACACATCCAGCGGATAATACTAGCTTCATTTCTTTCAAGCCTACACATGTCCTCTGCTGTCACAGTTCATATTTCACTACCTTGAAGCATGGCAGTTCACACACATGTGTCATACAATCTACCTTTCACTCTGAGCGAGAGACCCTTTGTCACCAGTAGGGGTAGAAACTTTCTAAACTTTGCCCAGGCTATTCGTATTCTAGTGGTGACACTCTCTGAGCATCCACCCACACTACTAACTTGGTCACCTAGGTAGTGGAAACAATCAACTACTTCTAATTTCTCCCCCTGGAGTGTGATGGAATCTGTTTTCTGAGCATCTGTGGTGTCTATTGCCCCTGTGCATCTGCTGCACATGAAAGCTATCTTCTCAGTTAGTTTTCCTCTGATGTTGCTACACCTCTTATGCGTCCATAGCTTACATTGGGTACATCTTAAAGAGTTTCTACCTACACCTTTTCTACAGATTGAGCGGGGCCACCTACTTAAGGGTGTGTGTGATGAGTTCACCTTCCTACTTAAATAACTTTGGTCTTCGCTACATTTACTATAAGGCCTTTTGATTCTAAACCTAACTTCCACACCCAAAATTTCTTTTCTAGTTCCGGTAGTGATTCTGCTATGAGGGCCAGGTCATCAGTATAGAGGAACTCCCAGGGGCAACCCGTCTTGAATTCCTCTGTTATTGCTTGGAGGACTATGATGAATAAAAGGGACTGGGGGCTGAACCTTGGTGGACCCCTACTTCTACCCGGAATTATTCACTTATATTAATATAACAAATAAAAATAAAAATATACAAAACATACAGAAATCAATGAAGAGAGAAAAGAAACAGTAAGATGATAGATGTTGACTTCATTAGGTATTTCTGTTTATTTAGAAACCTACAATGAACAGGTCATTTCACAGATGCTAAACTATAAATTTCACAGGGTAAAACCTTAAAGTTGACACCACTAAGTTGAGAATGCTACATCACAGAAAATTTCTGTCTCACTATTGGCTAAAAATACACAGTTTTTTCGAGTTTTCATCAAATTTTTTCTCCATAAGTACATGGCTTCACAGGAATAAGCATGTAAAACTACATCAATATAACCGATTTTCAGATATTTGACTTCCTTTTAAGAGATGCAGATTTTATGAATGAAACAAACAAGATCTGATGTGGATAAGTTTAGAAAAAGGTAACTCTTGAATTCAGATAGTCAACCAAGGCATGGGTGAGGGCAGTTGCTGAGGCCATCGCTTCTGCTTTCCTTTTCTAAAGTTCTTTACTGGCCTGTTGCTGTGGAAGGACCTTCAAGAAAAAAGGAAGGCAGAAGCAATGGCCTCAACAACTGCCCTCACCCATGTCTTGTTTGACTAACTGAATTCAGGAGTTACCTGTTTGTAAACTTATAAACATCTAATTATTGAAGTGGAAAAATTATCAGAAAAGCCATTTCTATTCTTTTTTCTTCAAATATAATTATATATATACACATATATGTATTTAGAAACAAAAAATATTTAAATCCAGGCGAAGTCCATGTACTGAATATGTTCTTCATCCTCTCATTTACATATTGCATAAAAGAAAAGTATTGTCTAATAAATCTATTTGGTATGAACAAGAGTAAACAAAGAGTAATTTTGGTTAATATGCCATTTCAAAATTAGACTTTGGAAAGAGGGTTCCTTAGTAAAGTGGCACCCAAAATTCTATTCTACAAGAAAAGTGTTAATGATTATGTAAAAGTAGTACTTATTGAGAGGCTGAATGTACAAAATTTACTTCACTGGGATATAATCTCAGAATGTACTAACACTAAATTTAATTCTGTCAATATTTAGTACAGTTTGTACTTTTTCCCTCACTTCAATATTTGGTGGTGATATTACCATTAAGAGAAGCCATTCACAAATATGTTTAGAGCAATAAGGGTTTTTCTGAGATTACATTCTTGTTAGAGTTATCCATAAGCAGGAGTTATTTTGGATACTGAAGGGGAAAAGCTGATCCCATTTACCTTTTGAAATCTGTTCCATTTTTGTGTCTCATGTCTAGGCAAGTATCTACTGAATTCAATATTAATTGTATACCAATTTGGGTTATTTGTTTAAATAAAACTTTAAAAATATATGCATATGAACTGCATTAATAAAAGTAAGATAAATAAAGGTGTAAAATATAAGTTACATATGAATGTTTGCAAGAAGTTCATTGCATATGCAATGAAATTTTAACATTTTCAAAGTTTTAATTTCAATCATACATATATATTAAGCTGCATATTCTACTCAAAGAAAGAATGAGATATTTGCTAATCTTACTCTAATGAATGTAATTTTTTGTTAATAAATTGCTTATATACTTACCAGCAGGTTTCTTTGAAACTTTAACGTAAGTACCATCCGTGTCTTTAAGAAATGAAAAAAAGAACAAATAGCATGGCTATAAATAATATTTAAATTAAGATAGCTGTGTACTGATTCTACCATAATAAATACTCATGAGATACACTCAAACACACTCACACATACATACATGCATATTAAATACACAAAAGTTAGAGAGTGACATATTTCATAATAGTTAGCTGTCTGTCTATTTTAAAGATAGGTTCTAAGATCATGCAATATTGATTGTACTTACTTCGTTGTCCCATTTCTAAATATTTCGGCTCGCTAACCTCAGCACATTGTTCTTCCACAGCATCAAGAAATAAAATGAAAGGCATATTTATTGTTTGGAGGGTGTGATTTAAATATTTTGATGATACACAGAAAGTAGCAGCTATATGTAGATAGTAGAAAAAGAAATAGAAAGCCCTTGGTACAGTATTAGATATCTGAAAAACTGAATAGAAATGGCTTTTCTGATAATTTTCCACTTTAATAATTAGGTGTTTATAAGTTTAGAAAAAGGTAACTCTTGAATTCAAATAGTTACCCAAAGCATGGGTGAGGGCAGTTGCTGAGGCCATCGCTTCTGCTTTCCTTTTCTAAAGTTCTTTACTGGCCTGTTGCTGTGGAAGGACCTTCAAGAAAAAAGGAAAGCAGAAGCAATGGCCTCAACAACTGCCCTCACCCATGCTTTAGTTGACTAACTGAATTCAGGTGTTACCTGTTTGTAAACTTATAAACATCTAATTATTGAAGTGGAAAAATTATCAGAAAAGCCATTTCTATTCTTCATTTTTGTATTTGGTTTGCAAAATTCTTTATATGAGTTTGTGTGTTGAAGCATATTTTGTGGTGTCTGGGGAGAGTCATTCTCTTTTATTGCCTTATTATTTAACACACTTACCTGTAAATTTTCCACTCATTTATATATATATATATATATATATATATATATATATATATATATATAGTGAGAATTTACAAAAACAAAACAAAACAAAAGACGAGGATGGGTGTGTAAACAACAAACAGATGTATTAGTTTAACGCTCGGGAAGTGAGAAAGTCTTTTATGTTTCAAGCCGACGCTCTTTGACAGAAAGGAACACAGAAATAAACAGGGACGAATATAAAAAGAGGGAGAGAAAATAGAGAAAGGTTCAGTGGCTAGCGATCTATCATGGGGAATGATATATATATATCCGGCAAAAAGAAAATGGAGGGGATACAAAAATTACATAGATCAGCCAGTAGGCATTCTATTAAGTCTATCTATTCCAAAACAAAAGGGAGTATTATAAAAATACATACACATTCAAAGACTGTGTGCTACACAAATATATACAAGTAAAACATAAAATATCAGTTCCTTACGGCCGTTTCTGCCAAGAGGCCACAATATCCTCCATCTCTTCAGTGTTCTGTAGGGATTAGTAGATAGAGTTTGGATGCTGAGTGTGCTAATGATTTTGTAAAAGTAGAACTTATTGAGAGGCTGATTGTACAAAGTGTACTTCTCTAGGATATAATCTCAGAATGTACTAACACTAATTTAATTGTCAATATTTAGTACAGTATGTACTATTTCCATCAATTCAATATTTGGTTCTGATATTAACATTAAGGGAAGCTATTCACAAATATGTTTAGAGCAATAAGGGTTTTTCTAAGATAAATTTCTTGCTAGAGTTATAAATAAACAGGAGTGATTTTGGATACTGGAGGAGAACAGTTAATCACATTTACTATTGCAAATTTATTCCCATTCATTGTGTCTCATGCCTTGGCAAATATCTACTGAATTCATTATTACTTAATTATTTGGATTTTTTTGTACAAATTAAGCTTACAAAATAAATTTTTATGAACTACATCATTAAGGGTAAGGATTGATAAAAAGGTAAAATATCAGAGTTAAATAGGAATATCTGTAAGAAGTTTATCGTATATGCAATGGAATTTTAATATTTTGAAAGGTTTTTAGGTGTGGCTGTGAGGTAAGAAGTTTAATTTCCAAACAAATGGGTCTGGGTTTCGTCATATGATGAGGCACATTGGGCGAGTGTATTCTGCTATAATCCTGGGCTGACCAAAATCTTGTGAATGGATTTGGTATATATATAAGGGAGTGTGTGTGCCTTTGCGTTTGATCCCATCACCACTTGACACTTGTGTTGGTTTGTTCACATCCACAGAACTTAGCAGTTTAGCAAAAGAAACCAATAGAATAAGTAAAAGGCTTAAAAATAATAAGTACTCGGGTGGATTTGTTGGACTGAACCCTTGAAAGTGGTGCCTTAGCATGGCTGCAGTCCAATGACTGGAACAAATGAAAGACATGCATTAAGCTGCCTATACTACTCAAAGAAAGAGTGAACCAAAATTGTGCTAACTCTTGCTCTAATGAATGAAATTTTATTATTCGATTGCTTATATACTTACCATCAGGTTTCCTTGAAACATTAACGTAAGAAATCTTCATGTCTTTAAAAAATTAGAAATAAAAACAATAAATAGCGTTATGTTAGTATTGTGTTGATACTACAATAATAAATGCTAATGAGACAGACTCAAACACACTCATACACACATATTAATAGATAAAAGTTAGAGAATGATACATTTCATGACTGTTAGCTTTCTGTTAATGTTTAAGATAATTTCTAAGATCATGCTGTGTACTAACAATATTGTTTATACTTACCTGCTGGTTTCAATTCTAAATAACTGGGCCCACTAGCTTCAGCATATTGCTCTTCATTAGCTTCAAAAAATTATAGAAAGATGTGCACATTTATTGTTTGGAGAGGATAGTTTTAATATTTTGATATTGTACAAAAAGTAACTAAAAAAAATAAAATACTAGTGAGATCTGTGGAAATTCCACAGAACGAAAGAGATTAAGCAAAGCTATTTAAGAAAGAAAGGATGATTGTTATTTGTATTTTGCTAAGTGATTTCACTTCCAGTTGCAAAATAGTATATGATTTTGAAATTTCCTTCTGCTAAGCACCTTATATTTCTCTCTTTCTCTCTACCTCTTCAACAAACATTTTAACCATGTAATTCCCATCTTCATGTCTTTAACATTTCCCTCTTTCTCTTTCCACCCTACAGTATGTCATTAACACTTCTCTCTCTCTCCCACTTTCCTCTCATCGTATTTGTGTCTTGCTCTTTGCCTCCCCCTTCAACTAACTACGTGATGCATTTGACCTTAGTGTATTATTATACTCCTCTCTTCTTCTTGCTTCTCTACCCACATTTCTCCCTCTTTCTCTCATTCTTACTCAACCTCTCACTCATTCCATTTCCACCTCTCTATCAAACTAAAGTATAACAGGTGAAGAAAGAAGCAAATTATTATATAGATAGTGTATATTTTATATGCAACAATGTTTTCACACATGCTACCCCAAGAAACCGAACTAAATCAGCTCTTCTAAACTGCATCTTTCTCTTCTTCACATTTCCTCTTCCTGCCATTAAAAACCACTCCTAAGTATGGTTCACCTCCTATTGACATTTTTCCTTTATCCTTACCATCAATGAGCTAACCTCCACTGTTGTTATTGATTTTCCCTTTTTCCACTACTCACCACATCTTACATCTGCTGCCACTTCCAACAGACATCCATTCCATGTTCCTACCACAAATGATCCTCCACCCTTCAAATTGGTATCCCTTTCTTAATTTCCCCACTAATCACAACTGCCAGCCCCACAACTCATGACCCTATAATGAGCCCTCCATCATTCTCCTGTCGAAAGTGCTATGCTGCTGCTGTAAGAGACAAAAATAGAATACACCATACATTTATACCATACATATTGCCATCTCTGTACTGTGAGTTGCCACTTCCTTTCCTTTGTACTATTTCCAGTCAGCATCTATTCCTTTTTCTTACTGTGTCCCCTTCTATACGTAAATCCTTTCCCTGTTCATGATTTATTAAAACTCCTATGTTCATTTGACCTGTTTCATTCCATGGTTTGTATTCACCTCCTTTTCTCCCAAACTCTTACAACCTTACACACCAGCATCCCTGATTCTGAAGTATCATCACTATAAATACAGAATGGAAGAAGATATGAGAGTGGAGGTCAAGTATACAGCACGAATGTGTGTGTGTGTATATATATATGTATATGTGTGTGTGTGTGTGTGTGTGTGCGCATGTGTATGTATGCTTCTCTGGAGGCTGTCAAAATGATGTAGATGCCTCCAATGAGTAACAGATTTTGTTGAATATTCTGCTGCTTTAAATAAAGTATATATATATATATGTGTGTGTGTGTGTGTGTGTGTGTGTGTGTGTGTGTACATATATATATATAAGATGTGTTTCAAAGCACAGTAAGTTCATATTTATGTGAATTTTTGTGATGAAGATGATTCAATCACTCTTCATTGAACTGAATTGGTTGACTGCTGTGTAATCCATCCTTGAGGTCAAAATTCCCATTTTTGAAGCTCAAAAACCAATGGTGGGTAGTAGTTTGAGAAATTGCTCCTTCTCAATACACAGGACAAATCTCAAAAGCAGCTTTGGCAGGATTAACAAATTGATTAAATGAAAAAGCAAATGGTGTGGAAAATGCTAAGTTTTTTTCCTCTTGAAAGTGCATTTTAATGATCTGAAAATGCACAAAAATCAATAAAATTTAAAAAATCAAAATTCATCTTGTTGAGCAGAAATTTCTCTCAAATAACATAAAACGTTTTGCCAATGTATTTTATTTCCGTGCACATTGTTAAATGTGAAGAAAAGACCTATGAATTATTCCTCAGCCCAATGCGTTAAGGGCTGGCCAAAATCACCGGACAGCAAATCAAAACCATTTAATTCCAAGATTTACTTATGTTTAACAACTGAATGGGTTTAATAAAAGCAACTAAATGTAAAACATCATGGAAATTGTTCAAACTGAAGTCCTTCTTGAGTGACACATTTTTCCATTTGAGTCAATACAGAATTACAGCAGAGAGTATTTATGGAAATTTGATTTGCTGTTGGGTAACTTTTCATCAAACTGTATATATATATGGTGGTAGTACTCTGTCAGTTACGACAACGAGGGTTCCATTTGATCTGATTAATGGAACCGCTGGCTCATGAAATTAACGTGCAAGTGGCTGAGCACTCCACAGACGTGACTGCAAGTATGCTGCCCTAACAACTGGGCTATTGTGCCTCCACTATATATATATATATGTATATATATATATATATATATATATATATTTTGTGAAATAGAAAGATGAATAATCTTGTTGCAGATTAATCAAAAGTTTAACCGATACCTTGGTAGCAAAAATCACAGCAGAAGACAGCACGGTTGGAGGTACAACCATATGGTGTTGCAACCGTGCGTTGGTGCGGATAATTGAATTTTAATATTATTAGTGAATTGAAGAAATGGAGTTGAACGAAGATTGAACAGAAATCGTTTTATTGCATTCTACACGTGTTTCGAAAGGCACAATTTACCAAATTCCGATTGAATAATGAGACCATATTGTGTCTTTCTCTTCAGGAAGAAATAGGAAATCCGTTGGAAAAAACAAAAACAGAACAGAGGCGGAGCAAAACAAATCGAACAAGGCTCCTAAGAGCCCATGGCCAAACTGTTTATCAATGTATGTTGAAAACGGGTGGTGGGTGCGTTGAAGATTTTAACGGGTCAGGCAGCGGTCATTCCGGTGGGTGAGGGCACGGGGTGCGTAGATGTTCTTTGTGACCGAGACTAAAGTTCTGACTATTTAAAGAATATTAGGTGTATTATATGGGGCGAGACAAAATCTACTTAGAAACATGTGTGTGTGTACTGTTCTATATATGTGCGGCCGCAAGTTGGTAAGAAGCGCTACACTCTGGTCACTGCGGAGAAATCCGTCAGGGGGTAGAAAATATTTTATGTGTACGTGTGTGCGTTTGATCGCGCGGCCGTCAGTTGGTAAACAGCTCTACACAATGGTCACTGCTGTAAAATCCGTCGGGCGGCAGAAAAATATTTTATGTGTGCGTGTGTTCGTCTAATCATGCCTTGTCAAAGAAACCCCCCGTCGTCAAAAACAAAACACCATTCGTCTCCCAGGAGTAATTCCCCTTGCAATGGTTAATCATATTTCTCTTAAAAGCTTTTTCAGACTTTATTACCAAGGGCTATTTTCATATAAGTAGTGTAACCGGGTGCAGGTATTATTTATAAGCGTTATTTATAAGCAAGATAAGTATAACGCCGCCAATGGGGGCATCGAAAAGCCGACTGTAAAAGTCCGTTTACCATCCGGTCTCTGGCGAACAATATATGGAAGAGTTCGGAGACACAAAGGTTGCACTTCCTTCTGCCCCTGTCAAATGGGAGGGCCACCGACAAAATTGACCATTCCAGCCTGTAGCTTGAGTTCGTATTCTTCAATCGCCATATTAGCTTGCTAAGTCCCGTGGTCTGGCGTTTATTCACGTCTCGAAAAGTTGCGTAATGGTTGGAGATTCGTAAGGCCAATCTTGACGATGAGGCCCCGACATAAGCGTAGACATCTGAGTCCGTGTAAACCTTGCATTGGTAGACGGCGTTTCTGATCTTGGAGTTCACCGACGTGAACCTTATTCTGTTAGGATTAGTTTCTGAAATTAGAACTGTGTTACTGTCACTATATTTGTTGCGAGAACTGCAGCCGCTTACTACTTTATTTTCCACTACGTCACTATTAACTAACGGAATAACCCCTGATTCTACACTATCAATCAGAGTGCTGTCATTGCTAGTGCCCGTGGTGCTGCTATTGCCGGAAACGATGCTGGAGTTGCTATTGGGACTCTCTACCCTAACGAGCCGAGCTGCGCTCACCTCACTACTGCCATTGCTACCGTCAATGACAACACCCTTATTTATAACTATACCCCTAGCATATAATCCCTGGTTGGAGCTGAGATTATGAGTCACTGTACTGGCTCTCATATCATTATTGCTACTATTATTATTCCTACTGAGCATTAAACCGGGAGCGGAAGAAGCTGTGCCTCCGGAAAAAGGTGATAGGGTCTTAGTAAGCAGCCTATTATTATGGGAGGCGATTATCTAGGCGAGGTTTTTAGTGTTGGAGAAAGCTATCCTAACTTTATGCGAGTTAACCGTGGAGTAATATTTGGAATTTCTGGGGAAGTTATTGGCGATGGCTTGTCGAAACATGAGGGGGAGGTTAGTTCTAATCTGCTTACCAAAGGGAATTACAAACCATATATGCTTATTCCTATTTATGTGGTGGGTCGGGACGCCAGCTCTCGCATTCGGGTGGGTGATTCTCGGATGAATAACGGGTTTTGGGTTAGTGTGAGATCCCCCGGACCGATAATTATCCTTGTTCGCTAAATTAAATGCGAGAGCGACTGCCCCAGCACCCGCCGCGCTCCCGTCACTACTTAAATTGTTTATGTTATTATAGACGGCCCTATCCTGATGACCGAATGATGGCATCGGAAGGGCCGGATCAATATAAATTACCTTCTGCCTATAACCGGCCTTGGATAGTGCGGCGTTATAAAATTCCGCTTTCTGCATAAAAATATCGGCACTAGCGGACAAGCCAGACAATCTTAGAGAGATGTTTTTAACCAAATTGTCTGTTACGGTTTTGGCATGATTGGAGAAGACACTGACATACTTCAAATTAGTGGAAGGCTTATGGTAAGGGCAGTATGAGTCGCTATTAAGGTTAAGTGTAACGTCTAGGAAATTAGCCTTGGTGAGTTCATTATCAAAAACTATATTCATGCCCATTCTATTAAAAAACCTAGCTAACCTGCTCTTAGTTTTCTGCACTATTCTGTTCGTGGTGTTTTGCAGGTAAAACAGACAATCGTCACGATACAGGCCGCCCGCGATCTCCGGGAATTGGTCGGACAATTCGTAGAGAATATATATTCCGACCAAATCGGCTATCTGTGCACTATCCGAACTACCCATAGGCACCCCGTGCCCTCACCCACCGGAATGACCGCTGCCTGACCCGTTAAAATCTTCAACGCACCCACCACCCGTTTTCAACATACATTGATAAACAGTTTGGCCATGGGCTCTTAGGAGCCTTGTTCGATTTGTTTTGCTCCGCCTCTGTTCTGTTTTTGTTTTTTCCAACGGATTTCCTATTTCTTCCTGAAGAGAAAGACACAATATGGTCTCATTATTCAATCGGAATTTGGTAAATTGTGCCTTTCGAAACACGTGTAGAATGCAATAAAACGATTTCTGTTCAATCTTCGTTCAACTCCATTTCTTCAATTCACTATATATATATATATATATATATATATATCTATATCATCATCGTCGTTTAACGTCCGTTCTCCATGCTAGCATGGGTTATATATATATATATATACATATATACACACATACACATAAAGTAAGTACAGATTGAGCAATGGGGTTGATGAAATTGATTTCTACCTCCTAAAAAATTGCTGGCCTTGTGCCAAACATTGAAACCAATGCAAAATTATTTGTCATTTGGTGTTAATTATACTTACTGAGAGCTTCATCTGGAATAGTTGCATAATTATCTTCAGTACCTTGAAGAAAAGAAATGGAAAATGCAAAACTTATTATTTCAGTGTGTAGTGCATGGTATCTAAAATTAAATGTATATATATATATATATATATATATATATATATATATATATATATATATATATACATACACATATACATGCACACACACACATGAAGTCCTTCTTGAGAGACACATTTTTCCATTTGAGCCAATACAGAATTACAGATAGTATTTATGGAAATTTGATTTACTTTTGGGTGACTTTTGGTCAAATTGTGTGCGTATATATATAATATATATATATGTATATATATATATGGTGGTGGTACTCTGTCAGTTACAACAACGAGGGTTCCAGCTGATCTGATCAATGGAACAGCTGGCTCATGAAATTAACGTGCAAGAGGCTGCTGAGCACTCCACAGACATGTGTACCCTTAATGTAGTTCTCGGGGAGATTCAGTGTGACAGAAACAGGAAGTAAGAGTGAGAGAAAGTTGTGTTGAAAGAGTACAGCAGGGTTGCCCCTCCCCCCCTGCTGGAGCCTAATGGAGCTTTAGGTGTTTTCATTCAATAAACACTCATAAAGCCTGATCTGGGAATTGAAACTGCAATCCCATGACTGCAAGTATGCTGCCCTAACCACTGGGCTATTGCACCTCCACTATATATATATATATATATATATATATATATATATATATATGTATGATGCATGTGTACGAACAGCCATGCTACATGGCAGTGAAACATGGGCCGTGACTGCTGAGGATATGCGTAAGCTCGCAAGAAATGAAGCCAGTATGCTCCGATGGATGTGTAATGTCAGTGTTTATACCCAACAGAGTGTAAGTACCTTGAGAGAAAAGTTGGACCTAAGAAGCATCAGTTGTGGTGTGCAAGAGAGACGTTTGCGCTGGTATGGTTATGAGGTGAGAATGGATGAAGATAGTTGTGTGAAAAAGTGCCACACCCTAGCTGTTGAGGGAACCTGTGGAAGAGGTAGACCCAGGAAAACCTGGGATGAGGTGGTGAAGCATGACCTTCGAATTTTAGGTCTCACTGAGGAAATGACTAGAGACCGAGACCTCTGGAAGTATGCGGTGCGTGAGAAGACCCGGCAGGACAAGTGAGACCATAACCCATGGCCTCAGTCCACTTATGCATACCTTTCCTTCTTGGGACACAAAACTTTACTCGTGAAGACCTGTAGAGGCAAGTGAAAATCAAAATCAAAATCAAAATCAAAAATCAAAATCGATCAACATCAATGGAAATTGTAGCTGTGATACCAGTGCCAGTGGCACATAAGAGAACCATCCGAACGTGGCCGTTCCCAGCGTCACCCTGACTGGCTTCCATGCCGGTGGCACGTAAAAAGCACCATCCACTTGTGGCCGTTTGCCAGCCTCGTCTGGCACCTGTGCTGGTGGCACGTAAAAATCACCCACTACACTCATGGAGTGGTAGGCGTTAGGAAGGGCATCCAGCTTTAGAAACATTGCCAGATCAGACTGGGCCTGGTGCCATGATGATGATGATGATATATATATATATATATATATATACACATACATATACATATATACACACACACACACACACAAAAAGTAAGTACAAATTGAGCAATGGGGTTGATGAAATTGATTTCTCCCTCCCAAAAAATTGCTGGCCTTGTGCCAAACATTGAAACCAATACAAAATTATTTGTTATTTGGTGTTAATTATACTTACTGAGAGCTTCATCTGAAATAGTCACATAATTATCTTCAGTACCTTTAAGAAAAGAATGTGTCTGTCTGTGTGTTTCCCTAAAACTTGAGAACTACACAACCAATTTCATTCAAATTTCACACATGCCTTACTTAGAGTCCATGTACTTTCATGATCAAAAAAACGTTCGACTTCTTGTTTAAGGCGAGCCCATAGCAATATCATATCTTCTCCACTATTTCAGTATTACGTGTTAAAAGTGAAACAAAAACTGACAATAATTTCACCATTTATACGGAAGCATTTTTGTTAGAATGCCTTCGATAGAAGAAAGTCCAAAAATGAATTTCGCTGCAGCTGTCAGCGGGTGCGAACTCTGGATCTGTAGTATGTCTGTTTGGGTGTGTACTCATTATTGTGAGGTTTCACATATCTTTCACATAATTCATGTGATACTTATGGTGTTATGGGTTCATAAGTTTGTATATAACTTGTAATGTCATGGATATGTGTGAGACCCATATATATCTGTGAGAGGAGCACAGCATAAGTTTATGAGGTCATGTGTTTTTTTATGCATGAAGTTCATATAATGCATATAACTGATGTTTGGAATGAAAATCTATCCAGGTTGCACGGGAGGCAGAGTAGGTGGGGATATCTGCTTGAAATTTCAGAGTGTGAAATGCAGCTTATACATGCAAGGGAAGAAGGTTTCATCCCTAATATTTAAAATATTCACTTTTGCTGTGATAATATTTAATTTTTCAGTGATGTAAAGCTTGCATTTCCTGCCTCGTCCTCTGTACTTGTTGGCCTCAGCAATAATACTCCAGGTTATCTGGATGTTGCTCACACCTCTCTTTTTCAGTCTCTATACTATATTGGCTAGGATTATTGTGTGTTTTTTGTTTTTGGCTCTGAACAAAGCCAGTGCAATTTATATCTTTATTTGAAGGTGTTCCCTATCATTCCAATATATGTATTTGTTACTGTTCAAACCCATGTTATTGGTCTTATATACTAGTCCTTTTTCTGGGCACCCATTGTTCAGGAACAGCTATCTGAAGATCTAGAGGGGTTGGACAAAAGAATGGAAACACGTAGCATCATAATTTTCAAATATCTATAAAACCGTCAAAAGATTGTTTATGTTTATGTTTTTTGATTTATTATTAGTGTTGCTTAATATGTTTTGCTAAAATTGCTGTTTCTTTTCAGATATCAACAGAAAAAGTTAATTGAAATTCATTAAAATGACACATCTATTGGACTTTCAAAGAGGTCAAATTGTGGTATGCGTATAGCAGGCGCTAGCGTAATGAAAACAGCCGAAGTGTTTGGTGCATCATGAAGTCCTGTCTCAAAAGTAATAACAGCCTTTGAGGAAGTGGGAAAAACCTTCTAGTCAAAACAAAACTCTGGAAGAAAACCAAAACCTTCAGATAAGGACTGTTGGACTCTTACGCAAATTGTTAGAAAGGATCACAAAAGTACAGCTCCCAAAATAACTGTAGAGCTTAATAACCATCTCAAGAACCCAGTTTCCATAAAACTGATTGCTGGGAGTTTCACAAAGCTGGATTTCATGGGAGGGCTGCAATCAGAAAACCACTACTTTCAAAACCAACTTTGCAAAGCATTTAGAGTGGGGTAAAACCTACAAAACTGATCCCTAGAGCAGTGGAAGAATATCATTTTCTTGGACAAGTCATCTTTTACCATATTTCTGACCAGTGGCCGAGTATACATGTGGAGACATCCAAAACAAGCATTTGACCCAGACTACCTTCTTCCAACTGTTAAACATGGAGGAGGATCTATGATGATCTGGGAGGTGAGGGCTATATCTTGGAAATCTGCCAGCCCAATGATTTCCCTTCATGGCAGACTATTTAAGCATTTTATCTGATCAAATTCATCCTATGATTGCAGAACTGTTTCTGAAGGGAAATGCAATCTTTCAGGATGATAATGCACCAATTCATAGAGCAGCTAAAGTTGTTACTGAATGGCATGAGAAACATTCTAGAGAAGTTGAACATCTTATCTTGCCACCACAGCCTCCAGATCTCAATATTATTGAACATTTGTGGTGCATTTTAGGAAAACAGGAAAAGGAGTCAATATCCTCCACCATCATCACTGCAAGAATTGGGGACTCTTTTAGCTGAAGAATGGACAAAAATTCTTTTGGAAACAACTCAAACTTTGTACAAGTTCATACCTTGTAGAATTCAAGCTGTAATTACTGCTACAGGCAGTCCTACCCCATATTAAAATAAATTTGTTTGAAATTTTAAGGTCTTTCCATTATTTTGTCCAACCCCTGTATGTTTACACGATATATATATATATTATATAGCCAGAAGATGAGGTCCAGAGATTTTCAGTGTAGAAGACACTCAGTAGTGCTCAAATGATCCAAACCTAGACTCGGATATCTTTACAGGGAATCAATTCCACAGGATTTTTAAAAATCATAACCTAGGTATCTCATTCGAAAATGACACACACTGGAAACATCTTAAATCTATATCACCTTTCTAGAAACCCTATCAATCATTACAATATATCTACATCCTATCAAATTACCCTAAACTTACTCCTAATAGAATAGTCACAGACATTTTTATCAGAATCTCCAGCTTATCTACTAACAAAGATATTTTTAATAATCATGCCCCACACTATAACCAAGCTCAGCAGATAAGTGGTTTCTGTAAAAAGAACTCTTATATCTCCAACACTAAACTTAAGGCAAAAATTGCACATTTCTTTCCTAGAGCAGGTAGGAAGACCACAGAGTAGGTAGGAAAACCACAGAGCAAGTAGGAAAACTTGCAATTATTAGGTGTTTCAATTCAGCCCTCTTGGAGGTTTCTGTCAATGCAAAATTGTAGTCTACAAGTGCAGAGTAATAATACTATGCTCCCATCAAGTAAGGGTCTATAACGACAGAATGTCGATTTCAAGCACTGCTACTGAGCACAAATGGACTCTTTCTCCAATCCAAATTCTAAATATTCTACCACCTTAGCAACTTAAATACATAACCACAAATTCCAAAACTACTCTATCCCGATCCATCATAAGGAGGCTCCCTCGTTCAGCTCAAACCTTGGTATTTGTAAGGGATCACTAATCATCCTTTGCAACCACAATCCCTGATTACTTAATAGATTCTCAGATGTAATACTCTCTTGTAAACACAGGTTCTACTCATCATTTACTCATTTTATTAAATCTATGTAATCTCATAACAATGATTATCATTAATTATAATTAACCTTGGGGTACAACAAGGTTAGCGAAGCAACGCATCTTCTCCAGTAATACCATCCTTCTCATGATTACCTTTGAAAATTCTTCTTACCCACAACATACCACCTCCCTCACAAATTGTATTCTTTCCCCATTATCTCATTTCTCATCTTCAACCAAGAGCACTTGCAACTACCACAATCAATTAGCTACTAAACAATCAACATCCACCCCTCTACCCAATTTCATACACCTTTGCAAACCTCAGTACTCCCCCTCCACCACCAATCCACCTTCATTATAGTACTAACCACAGCTACTCTGATCACCAACTAACTCCCCACTCTATGCACCTCCATTTATCTTATCTCATATCTCTGTTCATACTTTAGTAATCTCCCTCTACTGCCTAATTAGAGTCTTTCCCTCCCTCAAATAATTGTCATCCCTTTTCTCACTATCTCAACACTATACACAAACCCAATAATTGACTACCCTTCAATTACTACCCATTGCATCCCTCCCACTCATCTCTAAACACTCCACATCGACTACCACTTCCTTAATACTCCCATTCTTAAGGCGCCCCCCCCCACTCTCTTTCTGAACTAGTTTATTTATTTCCTCTCACCATTCTGTCTTAACACTCGCCATAACCCCTTCCTACCTCCTTCCTCTAATAGTGCTTGCTCTCCACATTTAATCTGTCCACCTTTGAACTTGATGGCAGCTCAATTTATCCAATTCTGATTGCCTTCCATTATGGCCTACGTACTGTGATGAATACATCTACCAATATTATGACAGATCTCTTATCTCCCAGAAACAGCTGTTAGACTTATATCCTCCCCTTTAATTTTCTCTGTCATTTGCACTCTGCGTAAGTTGGATCTACTCCTTTTCTCCTTCACTCAACTCCCTCTCTCTCTCTCTCTCTCTCTTTCTAAATATATATATGTATGTATGTATGCATGGATATATAGTTATGTCATCACTTCATCATTTAAAGTCTGTTTTCAATGCTTACATGCTTTGTTAGAAGCTGGTAAGCTAGAAGACTGTGCCAAGTTCAACTGTCTGTTTTGGCATGGCTTCTACAGCTGGATGCTTTTCTTAATGCTCACCACTTTACACACTGTACTAGGTGCCTTTTATGTGACAGCAGCACTGGTGAGATCACAAAGTAATTTACAAGACAAAAGCCCCCAACAGAGGAGGGAGTAGTATTGAGGGAGGTAGTTTTGTGCCATGTGTGTATCTAATGGGAGACCACAAGAAGTTACATTATTAACCATGCATTGTTAGGAATCCACAGTTGGGTATGTCACAGAATATATACACATGACAAAACAAGAAAGTTTGTGTATAAAATATTTAATTCGTACCAGCTTACACATGTTTCATAAACAAAAAAGAAACTATACAACTAAATTCTTTTTGGTATTGCTTCCAATTCTTTATATTCTGAGTTCTAATCCCACTGAAGTCAACTTGACTCATCCCCTCAATCCAAAAATTGTTGCCCTTGTGCAAAATTTGATAGACATTATAACAACAACAATAATAATAATAATTATAATTATTATTAAGGTAGTGAGGTGACAAAATCATTAGTATGCTAGACAAAATGCTTCGCAGCATTTTTTCATCTTTATGTTGTTTTAAAATTCTGTGAAGATTGACTGCCTTTGATCCTTAGAGGGAGGGGAGAAGGCTTGATAAAATAAGTATTAGTTGAACCCTGGGGTCGATATAATTGATTTATCCTCACCCCTAAATATTGCTGGCCTTATGTTTAAATTTGAGACATTTAACCTTATTATTATAAGGGCATGAGCTGGCAGGATCATTGCTGTGTTGGACAAGAAGCTTTGTGGTATTTCTTCTGGCTCTACATTCTGAATTCAAATACCACTGAACTCAGCTTTGCCTTTCATCTTTTTGGGGTCAATAATATAAAATACTAATTTAGTAGTGGGATAATGTAATCAACTTGCCCTGCCCACTAAAAGTACTAAAAGTTGAAACTATTATCATTAAGAGCAGGATTATAAGAACATGGAAAAAATGATCGATCAGTGATACTTCTGTTCATACTTTATGTTCTGAGTTCAAATCTTGCCTGAATCAACTTTGATTTTCATTGCTTTAAGTTTGATTAAGTACCAATTATAGGGGTGAATGTAATTTACTTTTTCTCCTCCCCTTAAAAATGCTGGCCTTGTGCCAAAATTTGAAAATTACTAATGTTCTTTTTTATTGTTAGTAGTAGTAGTAGTAGTAGTAGTAGTAGTAGTAGTAGTAGTAGTAGCAGCAGCAGCAGTAGTAGTAATAGAGGTAGTGGAGGTACTGGTAGTAGTAGTATTGATGGTAGAAGTAGTAGTAGTAAGAAGAGGAGTAGCAATGGTAGTAGTAATGGTGGTGGTTTCGGCTGCAGAAATGGTCATGGTAACAGATTAGAGTTACAAGAAGAGCATGTCCGTAACACTAAATTACTGTAATTATTTTAACCAATAGAATATATGATTTTCATACAATCATTTTGTTTTCTTTAAATTTTTTATCTGATTCCTCTTTGAATACTGTCAATCAAACACATCATCATAGACATGACTGATCACTACTGCCATGCACCTATCAATGCTACACCCCAACCAAAGAAGAAACAGTATCCACACATACATTTAGTTTTTGGATTATTCTTTAATGTTATTAACAATAAGAAAGTGGTATCTATAATTAAATATGTTATAGAAAAGAGAAATAATTTATGATTAATTTAAAATAATTATATATATATATCATATATGATAACACAGTGATGGCTGTGTGGCTGAGAAGATTGCTTCTCAACTACATGGTCTGGGTTCAGTCTCATAGTGTGGCACATAAGCTAGATAAATAAATACTATGATAACGATGCATAGAAGGATGTGATTTCACAAGCTGCAGTAAGGAGATCCATCTACAAAGTGGGAAACAAACCTAACATTTAATGAAAGATTTATAGACTAGACATGTAAGAGGCAAGAAATTTGCAAGCTGGAACGACAACAACTTTACTAGGAGAGCAGTAAAAGTGTTACAGTGTAGAGAAACCAGAAAGACCAGCTTTCTAGTGTCACTGACATGATAGTATACACTATGATACAAAGTAGTTAGTGATTTGAAAGGAATGAACTCCTTAAAAACCATACCAAAATTATGTTAATCATAAATACAATGTAAAATCCTAACCATTACATATAAGAAAGTGTGAGAGCACTTAGCTCCAGTCACTCTTGAACTTTCTTAGCCAGATTTGTAGATAACTCATGCTGACTTCTCATGCAAAGGAAAACATATATCTTGTTCAACTGTATAAAGAAATACAGACTTTGAAATGAAACATCCTGATAATACCAGCTCTCCCCACTCTCTCTTCTTTCTTTATATAAATGTGTGTGTGTGTGTGTAGCTCCATCTATTTCTGATTTGAAGTCATAGGAAGAATGGTGCATTAATTCTTTCTTTCATGAGAAAGCTACCTGCAGGAATTTATCTATTTATGAATCAGCCCTACCAATCAGTGCCAAGGCTGCCTATGTATGCAATGAAATATGTAAAAACAATATATGTAGTAAAATAAGGAATAGATCCTCAAACATTAAGCATCTTCCTTATATTTCCACTAAGAATTACCTTGTATTTCAATAGTTAAGCTTTATAAAGAGAAATTGACTGAGTTTAGCTTTGGTCTTTACAAATACTTCGACAAAGGCTTTTTAAGACTGAAATATTGAAATATAAGGCAAAAGCTGAAGTGTTTTGAGTTTGCTTTTGTTTACACTCTTTTATAACAAGCTAGATCAGTGTTGGCTTTCTAAAATACTTTCATTCAATTTCATAATAACACATATATACTATACCACATATACATACATACATGTGTACGTACATACATGCAAAGATGAGCATATATGAGCAGAAAACTATGCATGTATATGTTAGTAGAAAGCTCTGAGATGATAGTAACATTGATCATCAAAGCAGTCTATCATTGACCAACAGCCGGGTTATGACCTTCCACCTTGAAGGGGATGCGTTTGCAATCCTGGAACAGGAAACATCAACGAAGTACCTGATGCACAAAATGGATAGAGATGTGGGAAAAGCAGTGAAATGTGACAAACCATGCAGACCTTGTGAGTTGACACCAAAGACATCACCCACATCATAAGCAGTTGTCCAAAAAATTATCTCAGTATTATCTTCCGATAAGATATGATGTTGTAGCTAGGATATTCTCTAATAGGTAACCTGTCAGAAGGATAACCCCAGGACAAAGAAATAAAACCCACTGTATGGTAGAAGTCATAGCCACTCATAATAAAAAAAAGAGTACTGGTGGAATGTTCCAGTGAAAATCTCAATAAAACGTAAGCACAACAAACCTAATATAATGATCTAGGTTAGAAATCAGCTCTCTCTCTACTGGCAAGAAATCTTGAAATAAAACTGAATCATGACATACATACATATGGAAAACAAATGCTAAATGATGATGATGATGATGATAAAGAAACATCATCATCACCATCATTTAACATCTGTTTTCTATAGACATTTGTGTGCGTGTGTGTGTGTGTGTGTGACAGAAAGTGTGTAAGGGATAAATTATCCAGGTGGGTACTGTAATAGCTCCCAGGTATATTTCAGGTTATGGCTAATTGAATAAAGTAGTAATAAGCATCAATGCTCACTTAGTATGAGCAATCTTGCTTTGATTCTTTTGATGGGTGACTCTGGATTCATTCCTCTGGATCATGAATATTATTAGGAGTGTAAATTTCAAACAATTACAAGAAATACAGAGACTGGTACATCATCAAATTTTTCTTTTCATTTTACAGTTGGTCATACATAATTAGTTGGTTAAAATGACCAACAGGTTTCTGCTCCACAGAATATGTACAAATGCACATGCAACCCAGCATAATCTGCTGTGCACCTTCATTCAGGGTCTTTCAACAAGTGTAGTTTGAAGCAAACTGAGTTTATTTATTTTTTCATGGCAAGTTTATTTCCTTATTCTTTCCTGTTTAAGATATAAAGGGAAGTGATGAGGGATATGTTGAAATCTGATATGGCTATAAAGTTTATCTTTAGGCTGCCGGCTAATTAACATCAGTTCCAGGAGGAAATTGGGAGTTTTTTATATATATATATATTAAATTAGGTCAAAGTATATCTTAGTGTTTTGATGGGCTTTTTCTTTATGTTACAAGAGATTGAATAGAATTAATATTAAACTTTGTTATATTGATGGAGTTCTGTCAATATGTTGTTTATGAAATCCAGAAGGAAGGTACACTTTAAAGCGAGTTTTATGTTATACATAAGTTATTGTACAATAACTTATGTATAACTTATGTCTCTTCCTTGCATTTCCACTTCATACACTATGCTGACCTTCCACTTCCAAATCCTGTCCTCTTGGCCACTTAAAAAGGCATCCAGTCTACACCGAAAAATGGTTAGCATTTCTAAGGGCATCCAAACCTTTCCAAAACTGACCTTGCCTGTGCTTGTGCCATGTAAAAATCACTAAGCCCACTCTGGTGAGTGGGTTGGTGTTAGGAAGGGCATCCAGCTGTAAAAATCCTGCCCAAAGTAAAAGAAGTCTGGTGCAGGATTCTGCCTCGCCAGCTCCTATCAAACTGTCCTACCCTTGCCAGCATGGAAAGTGATGTTAAACGACAACGATATATGATGTTATGCATGTTGTCTATACAACTGGAATAACCTGATTGCAATTTCTTTCCGGACATTTAGCATCCACAGAGAGAACCTCTCTGTTGTCAACAAAGGCAGTTGCTCCCTGGACTTTTATAACCTATCCTTACTCCACCTATTATGCTTTCAACACACTCATTTCTAATGCTGATTAAGACAGTTAAGTTATGGAAAGATACCAACTATTATCAAACTTGAGAAATTTCCTTTATTTCTTGGGAGTGCCTTTTATGAATGAAATCCCTTTCTCTATAAGCCTGTCTTGTACTTTTTGTGTACTTATTGTTTACATTGGTTATATAGTATAGAGTGTTTACTGGCTCCCTTTCTACATAATGAGTGTGGCTACATCCAGTTTGGAATAGTGTTTTTTTTTATTTTCTGCAAGCTAAAAATTTCATTTTTATTTGCCAAAGTAAACCTTTAGGCCTTTCATTCTAGGCTCTGCTTTTATGTTAGGAAATTTTCTCCAAAACCTTTACCTGAACTGATTATGAGTACCTATGGCTGCATTTATGTAGAACGAATTGTTCTTGATGGTTGACCACTTAATATCTTACTTTTTTGCAACATGGTCTTTAATAATTTGTATGTCTAAAACTAAATTTCATCTTTTCCTCATGCAAAATCTTAAAAAACAAAACTTACCTTTTGCTGATGTAAGTCCTATTAAATTCCAAGAATAATTATAAAATAGATAAATAAAAATAAAAATAAACTAAAATAAAATAAAAAGTGTGTAGTGTTGAGGATCCAGGTATAGCTTCTCGCTTTTTGTTCATATGTTTTTTATCATGCCCAATGCTCCAGTTATTATTAGTATATTTTACCTTCATGCCCCACACTTTGAATACTTCATTATCACCATTATCATTATTCATATACACACAACACATTAGACTGTTGGAAAAGAAAAAATCCTAACATTGGGCTACAAACACGTAACCTTAGATGCCAAGAAACCCTTCTAAGTATCCTAGCTGTCCCTAATAATACTGTTTTCTGCAACTGTACTAAACTGGGTTTATACCTATTTCCTCTATTCATCTTTTCAAATATTTAGAGATTATTTCCTAATGCACCTATAAGTACTGGAATACATTTACCAGCACTTTCCATAGTCTCTGTAATTCAATGGCTAGGTTCTAATAATTTGCTGTTTTCTATACTTCTCATATTGATTTTTTCATCATTTGGAACGTAAAGTCAATTATCTAGCACTTTATATCTCTTTATCTATACTACTAAATCAGGCCTTCTAATTTGCAAAATACGATTATTTACACCTCTGAGGATTGTGAATGAAATTGTCTTTTCTTTTAATGTCAGACACCAATGACCAGATGTCCAATCTTCAACCACAACTGAGATGGTGATGATGATGATGATGATATACATATACAACTAATCCACCATTGTTGACAATGACCAAGGGTATCTCGTGAGACTAGAAGATGGATCACAGTGTTTGGTTGTGGCCATTCAGTCTGATGCATGCTCAGAAGGCTCTTCCACAAATTGGGCATGGTAGTCTGCTGGGGCTGAAAAAGTAAAGAGTTGGCTCTGCATTGTATGCATTTTCACCATGTCCTCACAATCCTGTTGTTTGTAGGAGGTTAGTACTTCTCTTGGTGTAGTCAGGCAGGGCCAGTCTTGAGCTTGTATTTCCCAGGTACCAGTGTTGATCTGAAAGCTCTTCAGTGAGGCTTAGAGGTATCCTTGAAGCACTTTTTCTGTTCACCTTGCATGCACTTGCCTTCCATCAGTTCACTGTAAACCAATCTCTGAGGGAGTTGCATGTCAGGCATTTGAACAAGATGGGTCTCAACTTTTGACTTGTCTAACTAGGTGATTTCCAACAATTTTTGGGGGGCAGTGATATCAAAGCAATTTAGCTTTTCGGTGGTTGGTGTTTGTGGACATATCTAAACCATACAAATCTCACAGGCATACAATAACATAGGCAGTAAAGCTGCTTTCATACACCTTTACCTTGGTGACCAGCCTAATACTCTCCTTCAACTACAGTGATTCGGCGCTGCCTGGACAAATTCACCAGTATGGTGTGTCAGTTTCACAACAACATGCTTTCTCAAGTACTGGATCAAGGAGATTCTTCCTCTGACACATTCCCAGTCACTCATGAAGTCAAGAAGGGCTGTGTACTAGCACCTATGCTATCAGCATGACGTACTCAGCCATGCTGTTGGATGCTTCTGCAATGATGATGAAAAAACCAGCATCAAGATCATATTCACTACTGATGACAGACTCTTAATCTGGGGAGGCTACAGGCCAAAATCAAGATGGAAGAAGACTCAGTGTATGACCTTTAGGTTGTCTAGCAACCAGTGCTATGATGAGGGAGTCATGCCTAAGTGCTATGCTGCAGTGACTCTGGCAAACAAATACATACATGGAATATGTGCAACCAATATGTTTTACAACATTAGAGTTGCTTTAATTCATTACTGAATATATATATATGTATATATATATATATATATATACACACTCACAAAATATTTCCTTACAAAAAGGAAGGCCATTAGCTAGATTAATTAGATATTCTCCCAGTCTTTTGGAATGTTAGTTATAATATAATCATTTAATCTATAGTATATAAATCGTTAGTATATACAGTTGCATTAAGTAAATAATCAAACAATTATACTTTTAAATTTCATTTCCTCACAATTCAATAGTATTTTATTTGCATAAAGATTCACTGCAAAAGTTTACACGTATAAGGTTTTGATTTACTGTCACTTACAAAAGATTCTATTATACTAATTGGAAAAGGCAGATAGAAGAGCAAACTAACATGTGAACTATATATGATTTGTATTACCTTCCTACAACTTGAGTTCAACTGATAGAAATTTTCTATCTACTTTGAATATAAACAACAAATAAGAATGTTATATACTTACTCTTTATTGCATTAAAACCTAAAAAAAATAAAAAGTGATGCATATAGGAATGTTATTCAATATTAAACATTTCTTGTGAGAGTAGTACAAGTAATTTTCTATATCAAATAAGACTACCATTAGTTACAGCAGTAAAATTTTGAAACAATTTTATCTCAGATTTTCCATGGTGTTAAGATGTAAGATTTACAAACCTCTTCCACTCTCCTTCACACCCTCGTTAAAATAGTCCTTCTTCCATCTCCCACTCTCCTGCTACCATCTCATGAAATTACTAGCCACTTGCCCTGATCCAATCTTTGGTTCCTGTCACTCATGATATCTTGAGTGTCACCTTCCATACATTCTTCAACATCTCTCTTCCTCTCTCACTCCAACTGGTTACCCAAATTGTATCTCATCTACTGCAAGACACCAATTCTGTACCTCCATCCATACTCTAACTCTCATCACCTGGCACAAAAGCCACCTTCTCCATTCTATTCCTACTTATTGAGAGTGTCTTGTCTTTCTAGTTACTTGGTGACTTCACTGATGTTAGTGCCAGGTAGTAAAAGGCACTCAGTACACTCTGTAAAGTGGTTGGCATTTTGAAGGGCCCCAACCATAGAAAACATGGTCAAAGCAGCAATGGGGCTTGGGTACATATATCTATATTTCTCTCTGTCCTACCCGAGTGTGTATGTGTGTGTGTGTTAATGTGATGTCTATGTGTATAGATACGCAAGTATAGTAGTGTATGCGTGTAATTTTATGGTAGGTTGTGTAAAAGCCTGTATGTGAGGAGATGAGAGTGTGTATAACATATGAAAAAATTGATGTGAAACAGATTGGACAATAAGTACAAGTGGAAGATATTATTGATGTGTGAGCAAGTTTTCACAAAAGCATATATAGAGGTTGGGAAAGCATTCAAAGGAAAGCAGATGGGAAAACAATGAGAGACAGTTTAAACTAAAAATTTAAAATGTGGTAGAAATATTTAAATTCAGTGTTGTTAAAACAAAGATATTGGTAAAAAGTCCCAGAGAAATGAAGGAAGGTAAAAAGTTTCCAGGAAATCATCCAATTCAAGAAGATGAAACAATATACATTAAGATGATGAAAAGCCAGATGCTAATGCACAAAAAGAAATAAAATGGCAAACAGAGGTGAGAAGAGAAATAACAGAATGGAATGATAAAGAGAAGATTTGATGCAAGGGAAAAGAAGGAGCCGGAAAAGCAGCATCTGAGGGTGTGGCTGTTGACAAACTAAAGAAGATTGTGTAGTAGTCAAGCAGAAATGGCAAGTGGAAGTAAGAGGAGAAAAGAAAGAAGTAGGAGAGAGAAGGAAACATAAGGCTTAGGGGTGTGTAATTCTGGAACAAGAAGGAAGGAAGGCAATGTAAGTTAGGGGAGGGTGATGAATTCAGACCAAGTTTTGAAAAGAATGTATTCCTGTCACTTCTGGAAGAGAGAGGATAATATTAGTAACAAAAGGACCTCTACCTCAGTGTAAATAGCAGATTGTATGATGCCTATGTGTGAACAGTCAATGTTACATGGCAGTGAAACAGGGCTGTGACTGCAGAGGACATGTGAAGACTTGAAGAAATGAAGCTGGTATGCTCCACTGGTTGTGCTGTTTTTGTCAATTGCACATACAACAAAGTGCGTCTTTAGAGAAAAATTGGGGCATAAGAGGCATCAGATACAGTGTGCAGAAGAGAGGACTGCTGTATGGTCAAAATGATGCATATGGATGGGGACAGCTGCATAAAGAGGTGCTGATCTCTTATGTGGAAGGAAACTGTGGAAGAGGTTCGACCCAGGAAGATAAGATGTGGGTTGAGGTGGTGAGGTGAAATGTGATCTTTGGATGTTGAGTCTCATGGGAGACAGTGACAAGTGACCAGGACTTCGGCAAATTGGTGTGCTTGGGAAGAGGCATCAGGCTAAGTGGAACCTTGATTCGGCCTAGTGCTGGTGATGTGTGAATGGCACTTGTACCAGTGACATGTAAGATGGACCTGTGCTAGTGACACATAAAAGGCATCGAGTACACCACTGGAGCAGTTGGTGCTAGGAAGGGTATCCAGCCATAAAAACCAAACAAAATATACTGGAGCCTCTTGTGTAGCTCTCCAGCTTACCATTTGCAGTTAAATTGTCAAACTCAGGCCAGCATGGAAAATGGATATTAGAAATAAGAGCTAAAATGTTCCTAATGCTATAAAGAGAACACATAAATGTATACATATGTGCTCTCAGAGGCTCAGGAATGATCCATTGTTTTGGGTGATTGCAGCCCTTGTGAGCATTATATATATAACATATATATGTTTCCTACAGTATTAGGAGCTCAAAGACCCAGCAAACAGACAAAAATTTAGAGATTTACTAATGGAAGCTTCTGAAGAAAGAGAGGAAGAGTTGGGGACACATAGCTTAGAGGACAATTGGAAGTTCTTGTGAGACAATTACTGAGGGCTACAGATGAACTTGTGGTTGGTGCAGAGTCCCAGCTAGATCAAGGGTGACATGGTGTGGAGCAAGGAAGTTGACAGTGCTATAAAATCAAAAAGACCAGGCCTGGAAAAAAACTGGAAAAACCAGAGGAAGCAGAGAATTATATCAGGTAGCCAAAAGGGCAGCTAGGCGTCAGGTATGCATAGCAAAGGAGTAGCTGAAGGTAAGAGATTAGAAATGTTCTACAGTATGAGATGTTCGGATTGCAAAGCAGTGTATCAGAAGAGAATAGAGATTTGGTGCGTGAGAAATGTTTGCAAATGGATAATGGTATGCTTGCACTTAGCAAATCATAGAAGTAAGATGTATAGCAGTGTCACAATGAAATGTTATTAAATGTGGAATATGAATGGGAGGAGAGTTTACCAAATATCGAACCAATTGAGGGACTAGCCTCAGAGTTGATAGAAGTAAAATAGATAAGGCAATTCAGGACATGAAAGCCCCTAAGCCATCAAGAGTCATTACCGAGATGATAGAATTCCGGTGGTGTAGGATACAGCTAGTCACCTGCATAGTTATCAGGTTATTCAGGAAAGCACCATCCTCAATGACAAGTGTAGTAGTATAATAGTTACAAGGGTTATAAAAGTGATGCCTTAGATAGAAACGATTACAGAAGTATTAAATTGCTAGACCAAGTCAGAATGTTAGAGAGAGTTATGGCTCAATGATAGAAATAGAATGAAACTAGATGAGATGCAGTTTGGTGTTGTACCTGGAAAGAATTCCACAGATGTCATCTTCGAAGTGAGACAGCCATAAGAAAAAGTATTTGGCAAAATTCCTCATCTTTAAAATGTGGCCCAACGTAGACCCGAATGAAATAGGGTTTTAATACGAAACACGTAAGACAATAATAAAAGCCATAAAGCACCCACTACACTCTTGGAGTGGTTGGCGTTAGGAAGGGCATCCAGCAGTAGAAACTCTGCCAGATCAGACTGGACCCTGTGCACCATCTGGTTCGCCAGACCTCAGTCAAATCGTCCAACCCATGCTAGCATGGAAAGCGGAACATTAAACGATAATGATGATGATGATATATATATATATGTGTACATGTATAATGTTATATATTATATGTGAATATTATATATATGTGTGTGTGTAGACATGTATATATAATGCATATATAGTACATATTTAATGCATATGTATATATATAATAGTTAGGAAGGGCATCCAGCAGTAGAAACTCTGCCAGATCAGACTGGACCCTGTGCAGCCATCTGGTTCGCCAGACCTCAGTCAATCGTCCAACCCATGCTAGCATGGAAAGCGGACATTAAACGATAATGATGATGATGATATATATATATATGTGTACATGTATAAAGTGTATATATATATATGTGAATATATATATGTGTGTGTGTAGACATGTATATATAATGCATATATATTACATATTTAATGCATATGTATATATATATTATATATATATATATATATATATAATGTGTACATATGTGGTCGGATGAGCGAAAATATGCACACCTATGTTAAAAGTGCTAGTGAGTTTGCTCAATTGAAAAGCATGGCCTCTAGGCAAAAAATTCATCATCTTTTAAAATGTGGCCACGTAGACCCAAATGAAATGTGGGTTATAATACCAAAACAAGTAAAACAATAATAAAACTATTTTAATCCTGAGCAAGGCTGGGTATATCTGCGTAATCTATAAAATGAAGAAGGCAAACGTTGATACAAATTGATTTTATGTAAAATGGGGTCTAAATGGGGCTGGAGGGGATTAAAATTACAGGAGAGAATAACTTGAGGTGAGAAATTGATGGGGAGACGTTTTGGGGCACAACAGTAGTTGCTTTGGTTTGAAAACGGAGATTTTAATGATTTTGTGGACACTTGGGGGTCTAGATTGGACATCTTTTGCCTGATTTCAATCAAATTTTCAACATGATAAAGTGGGGAAGCGGATTTGTAATTTAAGTGTGGAAATTTATTTTTTTATAAATGGGGGAGAGAGAAAGATAGAGAAAGATAAAGAGTAAGAGAAAGAGAGGAGAGTCCGAAGAGAAAGGAAGAGTAAGAGAGTGGGAAAGTGAGAGAGGAAAGGGAGAGAAACAAAGCTGGGAATGGGGCGAAAGAAACAGAAAGGAAGCAACAGAAAATAACAACCACACCCTCACCCATGCGTTAGAGCGGGTCACGTTAAACTAGTTGAATTATATTTTGTATATAATCATCTATATAGTCTTTGAATCCACTCTTTGATTTGAGGTTTTCTTCGGTTTTTATAATTGGATGAATTATATTGAATTCATTACTTTATTTATTTTGTTCATTGCTTGCTTAAAGACTGTAACTGAAAGGACCAATGAAACAAGTCTATTTTTAAAGGGGCATCCTTTAAGTAGTTTTTGATCATATCGTTATTTCTGTTCTATTTAACAAAACTGTCCATCGAATGGGAACATGAAACTCTGGTAACAGCTTTTGTTAAATTTCTGCTGCTTTTCATTAAAGTATATATATATGTATATATAGATATATATATATATATATATATATATATATATATATATATATATATATATATATATATATATATATATATATATATATATATGAGAGTAGCAACCATTATCTCGGCCTATGCCGCTCAGCCAAGGCTACCCGATGGACAGAAAGACCGATCTATGACTCCCTCTTGCAGATTACCTCGTTGACAAATGATAGGGACCTTCTATTTGTGGCAGGTGACTTCAATGGACATGTGGACAACATACAGGGGGACCTCCATGACTTACATGGAGGCTACAGTTTTGGTTCCAACAATGAGGAAGGAACCAGGATGCTGGAGTTCTGCGATGCAAATGATCTTATGGTTTTCAATACTAACTTCAGGAAAACTGCCAGTCACTACCGTTCTGGCAGACACACTAGCCAAATTGACTACATCCTCACCAGAGTTAGAAAGACCCCTTCATGGGGACTTAACACCCACAATTTTGTCATTTTATCTAAGCAAAGACGAATAGTTGTACTCTTGGAAGCTGTGTGATTATCCGAGCATAGATGAGCATGATTTGTAATTCAGTGGTACAACAGTGTAAGAGTTTACTTTGACATACACTTAGATTGTGATTTCTGCAATGTGGCTGAATAAAATTGTCAAGAAAATGAGAGCATCTTTGCCTCCACTGATTCAGTTGCAAAAGTGTGAGTAAAGTTATTTGATTGCAGATTTCCTTTCAGTCTTTGATATATAAATATGAATGTACACATATACATAATGTATTATATATATATGTAAGTGTGTGTGTGTATTATATATATATATATATATATATATATACAGACACAAATATGATAGATACAAACTGAGTGGGCAAAACAAAATATGAGACACAGAGTAGTGCTCTACGAAATCCATATACATATAAAATATATATATGCAGAAGGAACCAGTGGACAACCGTCCAACGGAGGAAGAGAAAACAGAGAGGAACTGGGGACAAGAAAACCCAGATAACATGCAAATTCTTCCGGAATGGAACCTGCTGGCATGGAGAAACAGGAGAAGGATGCAGGTTCGCTCATCCCAGGCCCTATGGAAATTGCATCAAACCCATTCGACCAAAATGCCTTAACCAAAACCAAGACCGAAACCAAAACCAAAACAAATACAAGCTGCCCCAGAAATATGCAGACATAGTGCGTAATGCCCCAACAAGGAGAGGCGCACATTTGCAGAGGAAATGCAGACGGCAGCAGCAGAACAAAGAAATTTTGTGGAAATAGCAGAGAAAATTGTGGGACAACTGGCCTGGATACATCGTCTTCAGAGCCAGGGGCACTCACAACAGCACTCAAGACCACCACAATCAAGGGACCCAGGGTGGCCACCGCTGACACCAGCCCAGGTGCCACACCGTCAGCCTTTATTGACACCCCAAATATCTCACCAGTGCTTCTGCTGAATGTCAGAGGTCTGGTGAAACCCACTAATATGAGTAAAATTCCTTACCTTAGGGACTTAAGCACAAGCAACCATGCAATATGCATAGCGCTGACTGAAACGCACCTGTCAAGCAGTATAGCAGATGCAGAAATACACGTACCAAAGTATACTGTTTTTCGGTCAGACAGGAAGGAAAGAACTCATGGTGGGGTTGCCCTGTACGTCCGTGAAGAGTCACACCCATAGTACTGTTGACACACTCAAACTCAGTCTGTGACACACTGATAGTACACATGAAACAACCGAAAATAGTAATATGTGTCACATATCGGCCACCAGACACCCCTAGTCATGAAGGAGTGTTTGAAGATAGCCTCAGAAGAATAGAAGAAGTCCTGGACAAACTGGACCAAGGTAACACCATTCTACTGCTGGGAGATTTTAACCTTCCGAAAGTCAAATGGCCAGATGGCCATCTTCTCCCTGGAATGACATCACTTGAACAGAGACAGACAGAGTCCTTGTTGGCTCTCACACGCAAGTTTTTCATGGAACAAGCAGTGCTTCGGCCAACAAGAGGTGAGAATGTCTTGGACCTCTGTTTCACAAGCAACCTGATGCTCATCCACAACATAATGGTAACACCAACAATTCTCTCAGATCACAACTTAGTAGAGGTAATGATATATGGTATGAGAGAGTTAGTTGAGACGCAGCCATTAGAAAATACCACAGGTCTATCCAGTCTAAACTTCCATAAGGCAAACTGGAAGAAGATAAACGAAGAGATCCGAAACATGACTGGAGTGACTTCATCACCACACAAGACACCAACACACATTTCCAACATTTCATGACAACAATACAGAACATATGCCATAAGTTTGCTACTCGAAGCAACTGAATGCACGGCAGAGAAACAATGAGGGTCTCCACCTGAAACTTTTTTGAAACGGAAACTGCACTCAAACTTTCCTATGAGAAGGAGAGGGCAGAGAGAGAAGCCAGGGCCATAGAGAATATTAAAACAAACCCTAAAGCCTTCTTTAAATTTGCGAAAGAAAGCACCTCGGTACACTGCAAGATGGCCCACTCTTTGATAAAAAGGGCTCTCTAACTGAGGACCCCCAAGGGATAAGTGAAATACTAAAGGAACAGTATAAAAGTGTGTTCACATCCCCTCTGGGGCACATGCAAATCACAAACCCAGAAGTTTTCTTTGATGCCACAACACTCCAAAACCAACAAACAACCATCGACCACATAGAAATAACAGAGAGGGATGTAATATCTGCCATAGAAGAAATGAGAATAAACTCAGCTGCTGGACCAGATGGATTCCCAGCAGTCCTCCTACAAACATGCAGGCATGCCCTAGCGGGACCACTGAAGAAGCTCTTCAGTGGTTCCTTGGCTAACGGTAAACTGCCCAGGGCGCTAAAAGAAGGCACCATATGCCCTATCCCAAAGGAGGGAGTAGAGCAGAGGCCAAAAACTACAGGCCAGTCTCCCTGACGTCACACATAAGTAAGGTCATGGAACGAATCTACATGATGGGATGTGGACATTTTCAAAAAACATCTAGACAAGCTGCTTTCCGGGATCCCAGATGAACCCACTGCAAGGTACGAAGGTAACCTAAGGGCAGCAGCTACAAACTCTCTCCTAGATCAGTGGCCAGCCACGGCAAACTGGACTTAGAGAGGGTAGCAACAAGGGCGGTGCCCCAGCATGGCCTCAGCCGGATGGCTGAAACAAGTAAAAGAGTAAAAGAGAAAAGAGTATATTATATATATATTATAATTTCAACAATTGAGGGTAAAATTAATTAATTAATTATTAATCAATTTCACCAAGTGTTCAGTATGTAAAGGGACCATTTAAGGCAAATTCCAAATTATTACATTATATAAAAGGGCGTAGTAAAATAAATTACTTTGCCACATACTGAACTCATTAGAAATAGTAGCTAAAAAAATTTCTTTTTAAACTATTTCTAATACTTAAAGAAAATCTCTCTCATATAGTGTTTGCTCAATTCAACTCACGAAAGTATGGGGGTAAAGACATTAAAAATCAAATGCAAAGGTTATTTGAGAACGTACGTTTCAAGATTAGTCAAACTCGACATTTTCATCCATACTTTCGTGAGTTGAATTGAGCAAAAACTATATGAGAGAGATTTTCTTTAAGTATTAGAAATAGTTTAAGAAAGTTTTTTTAGCTACTATTTCTAATGAGTTCAGTATGTGGCAAAGTAATTTATTTTACTAAGCCCTTTTATATATATATATATATATATATACACACACATATATATATGTATGTATGTATATATATACACGCACACACACAAAGATAAATTGTGTGGGCAAACCAAAATATGAGATACTGCCTAGTAGGTTTTTTTTATTTTGATAAGCCTGGTACTTATTCTATCAGTTTCTTCTTGTGAAACCAATAAGTTATGGGGATGTAAATAAACGAACACCAGTTGTGAGGCAGTGATGAGGGTAAAACACAGAAACAAAGTCACACACATACACTTAAATATATACATACATATATATACGATTGATTTCTTTCAGTTTCTGTCTACAAAATCCACTGACAAAGCTTTGTTTGGTCTGAGGCTATAGCAGAAGACACATGCCAAGTCACCACACAGTGGGACTGAACTCTGGACCATGTGCTTTGGAACGAAGTTTGTTACCACACAGCCACACCTGCACCTATGTATGTGTGTGTGTGTGTGTGTATGTGTGTATGAGTGTATATATGTATGCATGTATGTATGTGAATATATATGTGTACATATTACATGTACATCTATATATATATATATACATCTACACATATACATGTATACATATATATAGAAATAAATGTATACATATACAGCTATACACACATACACACACATACATAGGTGCAGGTGTGGCTGTGTGGTAACAAACTTCATTCCAAAACACCTAGGCCTGGGTTTAAATTTAAATTAAAAATAATAAGGGTGAGAAATTGAATATTAATCTGATTAATATGAATTGAAAACCAGTGGTGTTGCATATAAGACCATAGCAGATCTTCTTCTAGCAAAATGGATGTCCACTGTTAATGGTTCATCCCTCTTATATAATAGTTTGACTTTAATAGTTTCAGTATTAAAGTGAAAGTATCTGACATTATAATAGAGAGATGTTTTTGTTTCACTTTTAACATGTAATACTGAAATAGTGGAGAAGATATGATATTGCTGTGGGTTCGCCCTAGGCAAGAAGTTAGACATTTTTTGCCCATGACACTCCCTGGACCCCAAGTAAGGCATGTGTAAAATTTGAATGAAATTTATTGTGTAGTTCTCAAGTTTCAGGGATTCACACAGACAGACAGACAGATACACATTCTCAGTTTTATATATATATATATATATATATATATATATATACATATATATATGAAGAAAGTCCTATCTTTATTTTAGATCACACCTTTACTTCTTATTACAAAAGGATTGTTGGATTTACCTGTCATGCATGAGGATTTAACTGGGATTTATATTCTATTTACATTTACTGGTATCTGATTGTTGGAAATTTAACCTTATTCTTTTATACTGAGTGCTTACTTGATACCTGCCAGGACTTTTTAATCCCATTTTATTCTTATCTGTCTGTCTGCATGTCTAACTGTCTGTATGTATGTATATACATACACACTAGGTTGAAGAAAAAGTCTGTGCGCCATGTTAAAATAATGAACTGAATGAACACACACACCACAAAAATATATTTTAAAATGTGTATATATTTAATACAGTGCACAAACTTTTTCCTTGACCTAATATACTATGGAAGATTTTGGATTTGATACAAAGTTCTGGGTTATCAGTCCATATATGAAAAGTAAAATTTCAATCCATTAAATGCTTCATAAAAAAATATATGTAAAATAGATATTTTTATATGAAAGGCAAATATACACATTGAGGCAATACATATTCAGCGATATTTAAATCACGTAAATTTGTACATACAGGATTGGTTTGTTGCATCAGAGACGCTAATATTAAAGCTCCAAGAATATATGGAAAGTTCGAAGGAAGAAGTCCAAATTAAAATCCAAATGTGAAAATTAACATATACATCCCATGGCTGTTTCAGGAACATAGTGATAAGAGTAGATATCGATTTAAAATCCATTCCAGTATCCATATTTCCTTCATCAGGGATATCTATATCTTGTATGGATCACATCTGCTATTTTTGTTCATAAATGTCAAAGTTCAATTACACTATACCAGTTTGTATTTTATATAAAATCGATTGGATGAAAAATGAGTTTAATAGAAATAAAATAATTAAGATGAATTTAAAATATATGGTGGAGGTAAAATTAAATATATAAGTTTCCCGGAAATTATTCTAGAAGTGAAATGATTTTTCTCTCTTTTCATTTTTTTTGTTTTTTATTCATTAGAGATTTATTGTTACTTAATGAAAGAATTTAAATGTGCATAAGATGATCATTATTCCATAACTATTTTATTGATGAGAAACTCTTTATGGATTTTTTGTTATTTAACAATTATTTGTTATTTATATGTGGAGAGGTATTTATGTCTACATGAAGTGATAAGATTGGAGAATTTGCTTAGCATTATCTTCTTATTTAGACATAGTATATTGATTGATTCTTTTGTACATAACCTACAAGTTAGTGTACAGGAATTATAAGGAGAGGTTCCAGTAACTACTGATCATATTAATTTATAGTTAATATTTTGCCTTTTTAGAAGGTTAACATATGTTACTAGTGATGAGGAAAATTTAGTTTTAGGGTTAATAAATGAACTCATGTGCACTCAGTATCTAGTTTTAAAATCGGTTGTGCTCCCGATATATGTTTTAGATTGGTTAGGGTTAGATGTTAGTACTTGGCATTTATAGACTAGGTTCTTTTGTTAAATAAGGGGCAGTATTCAGGCTTGCAGAAGTCGCATGCTTTTTGCCTCATTTGGGTTTTAAATCATTGTCCCAAATAATTTGCATTGATTTGGTTAGATTCCAAATTACTGAGAAGCTGTGTTTAGTTCATTAATCACATCCATTTGACTTGACTGGGTAGGATTTATAGCCCCTTGTTGTTGTGATTCACCAATTATATTTCTTCTTGTATTATCATTAAGTAAAATATTATTGTTGGGCTCCAGATCAGAGGTTTCCCATAGAGAAATTTTACCTAATGAATGGTTTCTAAGCTTATATCTATTATTAGCTGCTATAACTGACCCTAGATTTGGTGTAGTGGAGTACAATATCTTTATACAAGATTTATTAAATATAGAATAATACTTATGGTTTTGTGGAAAGGTTTTTGCTAAGATTTTAAAAAATAAGCTGGGGAAGTTTCTAATTTGAAGAGAGAAGGGCAGGATAAACCATATGGTTTCCCATTTTCCTGAAGAGTTTTTTATTGCCTGTTTATTTATATTGAATTTCTTAGTGGGTTTATGCCAATAGTTATGATTTTGTCGAATTCGATGAATCTAGCATATATGGTAAGAATGTTGTTCAAATGAATCATTCAACATACCATATATGGAGTAAAATTCTCCTTATTCATTATCCGCCACCCACAATACACACAGATACAGGTTGGTGAACATATAGAAAGGTGTGCTAGGAATCTTAATCCCAATTTCCTAATTTTCCCCTTCCCTCAATGTTCACAGAACACCTCAGTACAACAAAGAATGCATGAAGAGGCAACTTTCATCAATAAATATCTTCCACACCTCAATATGAACAGCTAACGTAATACAGAACACTACTAACCTTTCAATTAATACCACTAACCCCCATACATCCCATACACCATTTACATTTCAGCTCTATATCTACCCTAATTGCACCAAATCTAGAACTACTTACCTCCCATACACATAACCGTTTTACTCAGTGACTAATAGACCTGACACCGTTCATTAATTGATTTGCATTCAAAGCAATGATTAGTAAATTCACAAAACCCATATGCTTTTGAATCTCTTTAACAATTCACAATAATGGCTTTTATTACTTTTATTCCTACCTCAGTTCATCTGATTGTATATATCTATCGTTACTTTCCATAAAAAGCCTTTACTTTTTTTGATTTCTAATGTGCATTTTTGCTTATTTTTCTTCTTACTTTCCCTCTAAATATATATATATATACACACATGTATACACGTGCACACACACACACACACACATACACACATTGTTGTGATAAATAAAGCTTTATAATATGAAAAACATACAAACCTCCTCTTTTGTAGAATATATAAGTAAGACCCATTATTATTAATAATAATACAATTCCGACAGTGCAACCAATAATTATTTCCATAGGTATTTCTTGCTTTTCTGAAAAGATATATTAAAAAGACCATGAATTATTACATCAATATATATAGTAAGTATAATGAAGAATTTTTCATTACTCATGTGTCTCATTTTATTGGGGTACACAACTCATCATCATTATCATCATTATCGTTTAACATCCATTTTCCATTCTGGCATGGGTGGGATGGTTTGAGTGAGGTCTGGAGAGTCAGTAGCTGCACCAGGCTCCAATCTGATCTGCCATTGTTTCTACAGCAGGATGCCCTTCCTAATGCTAACCTCTCCGAGAGTGTAGTGGGGGCCATCAGCACAGGTGCCAGTTAGGTGGGCCTGGCATTGATCATGTTCAGATAGTACTTTTTACGTGCCACCAGCACAGGAGCCAGTCAGGGGTTTCTGGCATCGGCCACATTTGGATGGTGATTTTTACGTGCCACCAGCATAGGAGCCAGTCATGCGATCCTGGCCTCAATCACATTTGGATACTGCTTTCTATGTGCCACTGGCATGGGAGCCAGTCAGGGGGTACTAGCATCGATCTCGTTTGGATGGTGCTTTTTACGTTCCGCTGGTATGGGAGCCAGTCAGACGAACCTGGCATCGACAACATTCAGATGGTGTTTTTTACATGTCACCAGCATAAGAGCTAGTCAGGGGACACTGGCGTAGACCATGTTCAGATGGTGCATTTTATGTGCCACGAGAACAGGAGCCAGCCAGGAGGCACAGGCCACAGCTACAATTTTGGTTTTACTTGACTCAACAGGACTTCTCAAGCATAGCATATCACCCAACGCATCAAGGGTACTCTTAAATGGACTGGACATGCAACACCGGCATCGGCCATGGTAGTGATCTCACTTCAGTTGCCAGGTTTTCTCAATCACAGCATATCTCCAAAGGTCTCAGTCTCCTGTCATTGCCACTATGAGGCCCAGTGTTCAAAGGTCATGCTTCACCACCTCATCATATGTCTTCCTGGGTCTACCTCTATCACAGGTTCTTTCCACAGTTAGGGTGTGGCAGGCACTTCCTCATACAACTGTGCTCATCCTTATGTAACACTTCCTCACAACTGTGCTCATCCTTATGTATCACATGACCATATCAGCGGTGTCGTCTCTCTTGCACACCACATTTGATGCATCTTATGTCCAACTTTTCTCTCGGGACACTTACACGCTGTCATGTATGCACACTAGCATTACACATCCAGTGGACCATACTAGCTTAATTTCATTCAAGCCTACACATGTCCTCTACATTCATAGCCCATGTTTCACTGCTGTATAGCATGGCAGTTCGCACATGTGCATCATACAGTCTACCTTTCACCCTGAGTGAAAGGCCCTTAGTTGCCAGCAAAAATAGGAGCTCTCTGAACTTTGCCCACGCTATTCTTATTCTAGCCATGACAATATCAGAGCAACCACCCCACTACAGAATTGGTTGCCTAGTTAGTGGAAGATATCAACTACTTCTAGTATTCCCTCCTTGCATGTGATGGAATATGATTTCTGTACATCTTCAGTGTTTAATTCTTCCCAGTTAACCTTCCTTTGATATTGCTGCACCTTTTATGTGTCCATTGATTACACCGGGACATCATATGGAGTTTCTACCTATGCCTTTTCTAAAGATTGAGCAGGGCCATCTACCTGAAGGTGTTTGTGATTTTCATCCTCCCTACTTACTAAAACTTTGGTTTTTGCTATGTTAACCCTAAGGCTCTTCAATTCTAGACCTTGCTTCTACACCCTAAACTCTCTCTCTGGTTCTGGCAGTGACTTGGCTATTAGAACATGGTCATCAGCATAGAGGGGCTTCCTCTGTTATTGCCTGGAGGACTATAATGAATAAGAGGGGACTGAGGACTGATCCCTGGTGAACCTATACTTCTACCTGGAATTATCCACTATACTCGTTGCCAACTGTCATCTTACTGACTGTATCTCTGTACAGCTCTTATCAACCACTTGTCCATCCTCAGTTTTCACATTGGCCATCAGATAAGCTTTCTCCAAGTCAACAAAAGCCAAGTACAGAGGTTTATATTTGGCCAGATATTTCTCCTGCAGTTACCTTACCAAAAATATAGCATCAGTGGTGCTTCTGCTTGGCACAAAACCAAACTGCATCTTATCTAGGCTAACTCTTTCCATAATTAGTTGGGCTGTGACCCTCTCCGTAACTTTCATCACCTGATCCAATAATCTGAAACTACCTGATTTACGATGTGGATGACAAGACCATAATCCACACCACCTGATATTTTAAGCATCTCAGCAGTGATTACTTATGAGACAGGTGCTTCTGTTTTCATATCCTTAATTGCTTTATCTACCAGGGTTCTATCAATTTTTATAGTGTTTCATTTTATTACACTTCTGTTTTCCTTTTCACCACACATTTAATTCAACAAAAATGTCTTTCCATTATAATCCACTAAAAGCAATAGATTTCTCAGCTCACATTAGTATTGCACATCCAACAAAAGGTATTAATCTAATGCCTACCAGCGCTCATATCATGTTTCCATGCAACGTTCAAATCCACACAAAAATACCATGCAATATGCCTTTTAAATAAAGCTGCAAATTTTTGAATTTTTTGTATTCAATTGCAACCAAAGTTGTTATAGAGTCACTAGAAATGGAGAAAGCCTTTGACAAGATCCCCTGCTCCTTAATCTGGTAGCCAATGTAGAAGCTAGTGATAGATGAGTGCTTGGTGAGAGCCATACAAGCCATGTACAGGGACGCTGTCAGTAAGGTGAAAGTTGGCAATGAGAAGAGTAATGGATTTTGTGTACAGTTAGGTATTCATCAAGGATCAGTTCTTAGCTTCCTCTTCTTTATCATAGTCCTCCAGGCCATAACAGAAGAATTTAAGACTGATTGCCTTTGGGAGCTCCTCTATGCTGATGAGTTTGTTCTTATAGCTGAATCTCTACTAGAATTGTAAAAGAAATTTCAGGTGTGGAGACAAGGTCTGGAATAAAAGGGCCTCAGAATTAATTAAGCAAAGACCAAAGTCCTAGTAAGTAGGAAAGCAGACAAGTTATTAATCTCTTCAGGGAGACAGCTGTTCTTGATATGCAGAAAAGGTAGAGGTAGAAATTCCATAAATTGTACTCAGTGTAGCACACAAGAAATACTGCAGTATCATAGGAAGTTTAACAGAAAAACTAGTCTTTGTGTGTCACAGGTAAGCAGGTACAATAAAAACTAAGAATGTATGAAGTAGGTGGGCAGTTCTTTACAAGTGTAGATAGCTTCCATTACCTTGATGACCAAGTTAACAGTGGAGGAGAATGCTCTGAAAATGTAGTTGCTAGAATAAGAATGTGCTGGGCAATGTTGCAGGTAACAAAAGGCCTCTCTCTCAGAGTGAAAGGTAGAACGGATGATGCCTATGTATGGATAGTGACAGTGAAACATGGGCTATGACTGCAGAGGGTAATTGAAGGCTTGAAAGAAATGTGCAATGTCAGTGTGCATGTACAATAGAGTGTAAGAATTTTGAGAAAAAAATTGGGTATAAGTGGCATCAGATGCAGTGTGCAAGAGAGAAGACTGTGCTAGTACTGTCATGTGATGCATAAGGCTGAGGATAGCTGCATAAAGAAGTGCTGATCTGTAAACTTTTAAATGAGGTAAACTGAGGAAGATACGAGACAAAGTGGTGAGAAATGATCTTCAGATGTTGAGCCTCACACAGGAGATGACAAAGGACCGAGACTTCTGGTGATTTGTTGTGCTTGAGAAGATATGTCAAACTAAGTAAAATTGTGGCCGTCCATACATACAGGCATGTCCTTTATGGCCGTGCCTTCCTCTCACACTCACCAATGTAATCTGTCCTTTGTCAAAATTCCCCCACTACCCATCTTCCAAATACCTCCCCTTCATTCCAACAACCATAATCCCCATTTGCTGTAGTCACATCCACTCTATCTCAAATACCTAACTGCACACACTACATGCCCTCACATATCAATCACACTACCTCCCAACCATTCCAGTTTAAATTTCTCTCACCATTACCTCCTAAAGTCACCTCATCCTCATCTCTAAACATTTCCCCTCACACTTTTGTAGAACATCCACTTTCTATTCTCTTCGGACTACTACTACTCCCCACCAGATTCCGATGCAACTTCAACACCATCTATTTCTCTCTCTCTCTTTCTCTTGCTTTGAATGTCTCTATCTTTCTTTTAACTTTCTCTCTCTTCTTTTTTTCCTTCTGGAGTAGCCAAGTATCTCTTCCGTAGTATGACATTTATCTCTATTCCCCTATCATATTCTAATCTCTCACTTGGCACTAAGCTACTTCCCTCAGTTCCACTTCCTCTCCCAACTGAGAGGTCTTACAAGTTATTTGGCAACCCCACTGGTGCTGGTGCCACATGTGAAGGTGCATGGCTTAGTGGTTAGTGTATTTGGCTCATGATAATAAAACTGTTAGTTTGACTCCCAACAGTACATTGCATCCTTGAGCAAGATGCTTCAATATCATGTTGCTCCAATCACTGGGTTGACAAAAATTAATTGTACCTGTAATTCAAAGGGCCAGCCTTGCCACATTCATTGTCACACTGAATCTCTCTGTGGAGTGCTTAGTCACTTGTATGGTAATTTCATGAGCAGGCTGTTCCAATGACCCAATCAACTGGAACACTCATCACCATTACCAATGGAGTGCCAGTTGGTGCCATATAAAAAAAGTCATCAGTGCTGGTGTTGCATTAAAAGCACCCAGTACACTCTGTAAGGTGGCAGGCATTAGGAAGAGCAATCAGCCATAGAAACCATGGCAAATCAAACAATTGGGCCTGGTGCAGCTCTCTGGCTTGCCAGCTTTTATGAAACCATCCAACCCATGCCAACATCAAAGACAGACATCAAAATGATGATGAGGGCAATTTATATCCATGTAATAAGGATGTGTTCATTCTGATAATGCATTAGAAATGTTTCAGACATTACTATGCATTATGATGTTTGGATGATTCTTTTCTAATCATTCTTCTCTGTGATTGCACAGACATAACTGTAGTTATGTAATGTAGTGTTGAATAGTTCAGCATTTTACACAGTGACAGCACAGTAAAAACAATATGTCCGTCGGGTTACACTAATGATTTCAAACCCACACAATGATGTGGCAATCTTTTCTGGGGAAAGTGCATGCTGGAATTGTGTGCACATGTAACTGCTGGCTAAGGTCCCCTAATCAGCCTCATCTAAGCATTATAATTCTTGAATTTTAACATACGATTTCAGAACTATTGTTCATAAGAAAAGTTCTTATTGCAGAATCTGTCAAAAGCTATAAATCAGGAAAAAAATAAGGAGACTATGGTCAATATAGCATTTGCAGTTTGTTAAATTGGATAATAAATTAAATTCCTGCCATTTCATATAGTGATATAAATTGTTTGTAACTATCCCAGAATACTTTATAAATATGGTCTACACTAGGAGTGAGGAGCTCATCACCTGATTTTAAATTTGAAATTACTCAATGAGAAAATCTATAAAGATCCATATGAAAAAATTTAAATAGTAATGTTATATACATAGCATACCTATGAATTTGAAAGATTCATTAATTTTCTCAGTAAAAATGTACCTCAGAAATTCTTATACACCTTTCAATTTACTTTTCATACTGAACAGTTCCCCCAACTCTTTTTTAGGCCATTGGTCATTGATTAATGAAAACCACAGATGAACCATCATCTTCAAGCAATCTACATGCATGGAACTGTTTCTAACTTGGTGAGGCCAATGTTATCCTGTCTCAGACAGGTTCTGAATTTTTCTACTTAGTGCTGCTTTGTAGTAACTTGACATCATTTAACTTGCAATAACTGCATTAATTCCAAATATTCTGTTCTATGACAAAAAAAAAAAAAGAACATTGCTGCTGTCATTTCACATCTGTTATCTATACTGGCATGGTGAACTGTTTGACAGGAGCTGGTAAGTCTGGGAGCCACATCAAGCTTTATTGTCTGTTTTCGCATGGTTTTTACAACTGGATCTCCTTCCTAGTGCCAAGTGTCCAACTGAGAGATTATAAAATCCAAACATTTATAGGAATCCAAAATAACTTAAGAGAAACCAATTTGGCCAAAAAAGGTAATATTTCAGTATTTGTATGCATTCATTCACTGTTTCCCTATTTCAGCAAAAATGCCTTACTACATTTAAAAAACTCCACTTAAACTACATAGAAAATATTTAAATAAACACACTAAAAATAGTTAATCAACCTGAAAACTTCACTAAAACTGAGGGAGTAGTTTCCCAATATAAGTTTTGCCATCTTCACACCCTACTCCAACAAACCAAACTACATCTCTCCTCTTACTCACATTTCCCCTTTTAATGCACTATGCTTATCTCTTGCTCCCCAGTCCTGTCCACACTGCACTGCTCACAGTATCATTACTATCCTGTTGTCCCCTACCCACTCTATATGCCCAGGTTTTAACAGTCACTGCATACCCCACCCCCACACACCTTGCATTCACTCTCTATACATGTACCTTGGCAACTCCCACCCTTTTATATTCTGACCCCATGTCTTTAGAGCATACTCTTCCACTTTGCTACCACTTATCTCCTCCTGGCTCTTCTCTACCATCCCATTTATATTCTGATCCCCATTCCTTGTGAGCATGCTCTGGTGCTTTACCACCATCTCTCTCCTGCTCTCTTGCACTCTCTTTCTCTTTCTCCTGCTCTCTTGCACTCTCCCTCTTTCTCCTGCTCTCTGACAATCTCCCTCTTTCTTTTGCTCTCTTTCACTCCCTTTCTCTATTCCTTAGACTGGTTAACTATGTATCACTTCTACAGCAACACACCCATTACTGGCCTCAATCGCGATCACTCCTTCTCTCTCCTTCTGACTGGGTAATCATGTATCTCCTCTGCAGCAACACATCTATTTGTTTCTCTGTCATACACTAACCTTTCATCATCTGGCACAAGATCACCTCCAATGCCACATCGTCTCTCAAAGGATCTTTATCTTACAAGTTATTTGGTGACTCTGTTAGTGTTGGTGCCACATAAAAAGCATCCATTCCACACTGTATAGTGGTTGGCGTTTGGAAGAGCATCCAACTGTTAAAAAAAAACATGCCAAAACTGATCTCAGTTGTGCTGGTGTCACATAAGCATTCAGTCCATTCAAAATCATGTCAAAACAGAAAGCATAGCATGGTGCAGTCTTCCGCTTAGTGACCTCTAGTCAAAATGTCCAACCCATGCCAACATGGAAAGCAGATGTTAAATGATGATGATGATGGTGATAATGATGATTTCTGAAAGGAAAATTATTTGTACTTACAAATGTAATACTGAGCAAGAAACAAAGCTAAACTAGACACTCTGACATTAAAACCCAGAGCTGACTATAACACTTAAACTGAAAGTAGAACTTTAAGTACTTTATGAATATATTAATAAATTACAAACAATTCTGTATAACATAAAATAACATTCTAAATGATTAAAGAAGCATGTAACAACTTACTCTTATATCTCAAAATAAAAACAACAGTTTCTTTTCCTTCGGAGTTTTCCACTGTTAAGGTATAAGTATCTATAACATCATCTTTGGTGTCTTCTATCTTCAAACTAGTACAGCTTCCTTTGAAAGGAAACTCATCTTGTAAATAATCAGTTATTAAATATTTGTTTGAGTCAATTGATTCCTCATTTTTCTGCCATTTTACATCAGATTTTGGATGCGAATAAAAACACTGTTTCAAAATTACAGTTTCTCCATTGGAAACATTTCTCTTTTTTGGACAATTTGATCCTGAACTGAACATAGGTCTCACTGGTGGAAAAAATAAGAAAATAATAAAAGAGAAAATACACGTGTACTAGAAATTAAATATTTTCTGAAACTAACAATAAATATTCTAAATTATCAATTGAAGATTATTGTAAGTTTTTGGTATAAATATGATGAAATAATGCTTTCTACTATAGGCAAAAAAGCCTGGAATTTTGAGGAAGGGGCTAGTCAATTATATCAACCCCAGTGCTTAACAGGTACTTATTTTATCAATTCCAAAAGAATGAAAGGCAAAGCAGGCCTTGGCGGAATTTGAACTCAGACTATGATGCATATGGCAGTATAACCAAGCATTTAGAGTACTGATTGGTGCAGTATAGGAGAGGGTAATGTGAATTAGCAATGGCAAAAGGCCACAAGTAGTGGGGCATGGGAAGATAAAGGTTGCAAGCCAGCCACTGTAAGGAAGAAGAATGATCGAAAATGGGGAAGTAGGAGTTTTCTGTTGATTCTGATGGTAAATATCACTTGTCACTTTTTACCATCAAGAGACCTGAGCTTGTCATACGGTGCTAAGAAAAAAAGGTGGTAAAGCTGACAGTTCCCTAAGAAGGAAACATCGAAGATGCTCTCCTCAGGAAAGAAAATATGATAAGGTGTTTAAACTTTGGGAAAACAATGGAAGAGAGGTAATATACCTTCCTGTAGAGACAAGTGTCAGAGGATTTGTTGGAATCAGGGTTCACTTGATGCTCGGGAGTTTTGGACTAGGTGCAAATGACACAAAAGATGTTACAAGAAAATTGCCAGAAGTTGTCAAGAAAGCAACTTATTATATCTTCCTGAGGAGAGAGCATGAGTGACGAAGCAAGAATTAGCAATGAGGATGGTAGAAATAACTGATCCAGAGTTGCAACATCTGATCACCAAAGCTTGGGCTGTTGCATGCTTATGTTGTTGTTTACACCAGTAGGTGGCCCTGGACAGTTCTAGTGCCATGATGGAAAGGGCTGAAACACCCACAGAGCTGCTTTACTGCCCAAAAAGAAATCAATGTCTGCATATAAGTTTTTAGCTCCTTGATTGCAATTAAACAGACACTTGCTAATTAGACATCCAGCAACTTTGTCAAAAATTCTTTTCCATCACTTTTTAACAAACCCAGTACCATGAACATATGTTGTATTTGCTATCCACAGTGAATCCAGTTCAACCTTCTACACACAACAAAACATTCAATCAGTTCCTTTTTTTCAACTCTATTCATTATCTAAGATGTCACTATTATAGCTTCTAATTTAAAACTACAAGTCAAGTGAGCAACTTCAAGTGATGTATAGAAGTGGATAACTTGGTCTCCTGATTATTTTTATAGATGTGGCCAAAGACAAGACACTACTGTGTAAAATAAAGAGGAAGGTTTTTCAAAGGATTCAAATTGATATAATCTGTACAAGATATCAATTCAGAAATTTTGAGATTTGGGTAACTTAGAATGGGATTATCACTATGTGATATTGTCTCAGATATCACCTTGAGATTATTATTTCCAAGTGACTAATCCTTTACAAAGTTTGAAATTTGTGCTCAAAGATCACTTAATCAAAAATGAAGAAATATGCAATTATCTGCATCATCTCTAATAAAGACAATCTCTACAATTCTACTCAGAAACAGCCTATTGATTTCACAGCCAATATTTCTAAGATTATGATGATTCATCACCTCCTACTTTAACTTTGATCTCAAGACATCTGAAGAAATATAAAACTAGGTCTCCTAGAAACCATTACCTTTATGTTACAAAGTGGTTTTCATGAAGTTCTAAACAGGATACAAACATTTCTCTTCTTTCTAAAGCTAACAAATATAATATGATATAGAATTTAAATGAAAACTCTGTTACTAAAAGTTTTAGGAAGATCTTAGAAAAATAAATATTTTTTGCCAAAAAGGAAACTAACACCATATGTATCATCATCATCATCATCATCGTTTAGCGTCCGTTTTCCATGCTAGCATGGGTTGGACGGTTCTACTGGGGTCTGTGAAGCCAGAAGGCTTCATCAGGCCCAGTCAAATCTGGCAGTGTTTCTACGGCTGGATGCCCTTCCTAACGCCAACCACTCCGTGAGTGTAGTGGGTGCTTTTTACGTGCCACCTGCACAGGTGCCAGACAGAGCTGGCAAACGGCCACGAACGGATGGTGCTTTTTATGTGCCACCGGCACGAGGGCCAGGCAAGGCTGGCAATGGACACGAAACGGGGCGGTGCTGGTAACGGTCGCGAAACGGAAAGTTCTCTTACATGCCACCGGCACTGGTAACACATCTGCAATTTCCATTGATCGATTTCCATTGATCGATTTCGATTCTGATCCTCACTTGCCTCAACACGTCTTCACAAGTAGAGTTTTGTGTCCCAAGAAGGGAAGGTATGCATACGTAGGCTGGCTCCATCCCATGTAGAAGGCCACGGGTTATGGACTCACTTGTCCTGCGGGTCTTCTCACGCACAGCACACTTCCAGAGGTCTCGGTCTCTAGTCATTTCCTCAGTGAGACCTAAAGTTCGAAGGTCGTGCTTCACCACCTCGTCCCAGGTTTTCCTGGGTCTGCCTCTTCCACAGGTTCCCTCAACCGCTAGGGTGTGGCACTTTTTCACACAACTATCTTCATCCATTCTCGCCACATGACCATACCAGCGCAAACGTCTCTCTGCACACCACAACTGATGCTTCTTAGGTCCAGCTTTTCTCGCAAGGTACTTACACTCTGCCGAGTGTGAGTACCGGCATTACACATCCATCGGAGCATACTGGCTTCATTTCTAGCGAGCTTACGCATATCCTCAGCAGTCACGGCCCATGTTTCACTGCCATGTAGCATGGCTGTTCGTACACACGCATCATACAGTCTGCCTTTCACTCTGTGCGAGAGGCCTTTTGTCACCAGCAGAGGTAAGAGCTCTCTGAACTTTGCCCAAGCTATTCTTACTCTAGCAGTTACACTTTCAGCACACCCACCCCCGCTGCTGACTTGGTCACCTAGGTAACGGAAACTATCAACTATTTCTAGTTTTTCTCCCTGGAAAGTGACGGAAGTTGGTCTCAGAGCATTTTCAGTGTTTATTATTCCTGAGCATCTGCCACATACAAAAACCATCTTCCTAGTTAGCCTTCCTTTGACATTGCTGCATCTCTTATGTGTCCATAGCTTACACTTGGTGCATCTTATAGAGTTTCTACCTACACCTTTTCTACAGATCGAGCAGGGCCATCTACCTGAAGGTGTTTGTGATTTGTCTACCTTCCTACTGATTACGACTTTGGTTTTAGCTAGATGACTCTGAGGCCCTTCGATTCTAATCCTTGTTTCCACACCTGAAACTTCTCCTCCAGTTCTGATAGCGACTCAGCAATTAGAGCAAGGTCATCAGCATAGAGGAGCTCCCAAGGGCATCCTGTCTTGAATTCCTCCGTTATTGCCTGGATGGAGGACTATGATAAATAGGAGGGGGCTGAGTACTGAGCCTTGGTAGACTCCTACCTCTACCCGGAATTCTTCACTGTACTCATTTCCAACCCTCACCCTACTAGCGGCGTCCCTATACATGGCCCGCACAGCTCTCACTAACCATTCATCTATCCCTAGTTTCCTCATTGCCCACCAGATAAGGGATCGGGGGACCCTGTCGAAGGCTTTCTCCATGTCAACAAAAGCCAGGTACAGGGGCTAATCTTTGGCTAGGTATTTCTCCTGCAGCTGCCTTACCAGGAATATAGCATCAGTAGTACTTTTCCCTGGCACAAACCCAAACTCTGCATCTCATCTAAACTAACTCTCTCTCTAATTAGTTGGGCTATGACCCTCTCCGTAACCTTCATCACCTGGTCCAACAGCTTGATACCTCTGTAGTTATTTGTATCTAGGGCATCACCTTTACTTTTGTAGCAGTTGACTATTATACTGCTACACCAGTCATTGGGTATGACCCCGTTGTGTATCACCTGATTAACTATAGGGTGACTAGGCTATAGCCGACACTACCAGACATTTTGAGCATCTCTGCAGTGATTCCTGATGGGCCTGGGCTTTCCCTGTCTTCATGCTTCTAATTGCCTTAGCTACCACGGAACTATTAACTCGTATAGCTGGTCCCTCTGTTGGGTCAACATTCGGCAGACTCTCTTTATCCCATTCATTTTCTTCATTCAGCAACCTTTCATAGTGGCATCTCCAAACCTCTCTCTTTGCATCCTCATTTAGCGCAAGTGAACCATCTTCCATGCGAACACACTTCTCTCCTACCACATCACGATTCTCTCTCACACACTGTCTTGCAACACGAAACACCTCCAGTCTTTGGTCCTCACGGCGCAGAACATTGGCAAATTTTTTCTTATCTGCTTCCCCTCTGGCTAAATAAACCTGTCTCCTAGCTTCTCTTTTGGCAGTCTGATACAATTCCCTGCTACCCCCATTTTTCCAGACCTTCCAAGCCTGTCTCTTTTCTCTAATAGCCCTGTCTACAATATTGTTCCACCACCACATTATTCTAGGTCGAGAGGGGACTTTGCACCAGCCACAGATCTGGTCAGTGGCTCTCAGCAGGTTGTCCCTTAGAACGTCCAGCTGTCTTCTACCCCTAACAACAATATTTTATGCTCTTGGTCTATAATTTAATTCATATGCTTCCAATTAATGTGAAAAACACTTTCAGTTCTTTTCTGGAAATATTGATGACAATCACTTTATTAAAACAACTGAGTTGACAACTAAGTTTCTGCCGTTTTTTAAATTTTGGAATTTATTGCATTTTTAAATTTTGGAATCTATTTTTTGTTTCTAGTTAATCTTAGTTAATTTTTGTTTATTTTCAGATCATTAAAATGGAATGTCAAGTTAAGAGAAACGAGCATTTCCGATACCGCCTTCATTTTGCTTTTAATCAAGGTTCTAAGGCCGAAAAAGCTGCTCGTGACATTTGTGCTGTGTATGGAGAGGGTACCATAGCTGAAAAAGCCACTCGTGATAGGTATGTGGAGTTCAAAATGGAAATTTGACCTCGAGGACGCACCTTGTTCTGGTCGTCCAGTTGAGTTCAATGAAGAGCAATTAAACCAACTTTTGCACAAAATTTCTCATCAAATGACAAGGGAACTGGCAGAGAAAATGGAATGCTCCCACACTGCCATAGAAAAGCATCTTCACTCAATGGGAAAGGTTCAGAAGTATGGGGCATGGGTTTTCCATGTTCTAAGTGACAACAACAAAAATTAACAAGCCACAATCTCCACTGGTTTCCTTGCTCATCACCACTCAACTCAAAGACACAAGCAACGATTTCTTACTGAATTGTTACTGGTGATGAAAAATGGTGCCTGTACATCAATATGAACAGCGTAAGGAATGGCTTAGCCCCGGTAAATAAGGGACACTGCGTGTAAAAACAGATCTTCATCAGCGTAAAACGATGTTGTGCGTATGGTGGGACTGGGAAGGAATTATCCATTACGAATTGCTTGAACAGAACCAAACGGTCAATGTTGAACTCTATGTTCAACAGAGGGAACAACTCAACATGGCTATTCAAGAGAAAAGACCTAATCGGCTGCATAAAGCTCTTCTGCTGCATGACAACACACCCACCCTCATATCGCCAAAATGGCCAAGGAAGTCATTCAAACGCATGGCTGAGAAGTGCTGCTACACCCACCATACTCTCCTAATTTGGCACCAATGGATTTCCACCTCTTTCTATCTCTTTCAAGTGCTATGTGTGGATTTTCGTTCAATAATGATGCAGAATTGAGAGCTTGAATCAATTTTTTGAGCCGAAATCGGGTGATTTCTACCAACGAGGTATTGAAAATCTTGTTGAACATTGGGAAGAAGTAATAAATAACAAGGGTGAATGCATTATTGATTAATTAGTTGTTATTTTTCATTAAACCTGTTAAAAAATTTTAATTTAAAAAAACCGTAGGAACTTAGTTGCCAACCCAATACAATTCTTCAGTATTTATATCTCAAACAATTCCTGAAAATTATAATTAAAATTATCACTTTTATTGATACACATAAAAAGAAACAAAGTCCAACAATCTTCTAATGGGATAAAATTAATAAAATACCTGAACAATTTTACCATTCCAAAAATAAAAATTGAATTGTAAATACGAGGGGCGTTCAATAAGTAATGCCCCTGACCCACTTCCCATAGCAGTAGAGCAACGAAACTTGGCACAGTTATTAGTCTTTTTCTACATAGGAACCACCCAGAGTTATGCATTTCTCCCATTGTTTGATGCAGCTCTGGAGACCGTTATTGTAGTAGACTCCCCAGGGCTGGTCTCCAACCACGGACATGACTTCAGAAATCAAGGTGCATCATCTGGGAAACGCTTTCCTTTCAAAAATAACTTCATGGCTGGGAGAGGTGAAAATCAGAGGGTGCAAGGTCAGGAGAGTAGGGGGATTAGGGAGGAGTTCATAGCCGCATGCCTGTGCTTCTGATCTGGCGACACACGAGTTGTGGACCAGAGCGTTGTCCTGCAGAAGGAGGATACCTTTGCTGATCTTGCCCCGCCTCTTGATTTTGATAGCTTCTCTTAATTTCCTCAAAAGTGAGCATAATAGGCTCCTGTAATTGTGGTACCATTTTCCAGGAAATCTGGCATCACTACTCCGTCCTGGTCCCAGAAGGTTTGTGAGTATGACTTTGCTAGCGGAGGGCTGCACCCTTGCCTTCTTTGGAGGAGGTGAGTAACGGTGATTCCACGCATTGACTGGGCTTTGGTCTCTGGATCATAGTGATGAACCCAGTTTCATCCTGTGTAATCAGTCTTTGTGAAAAATTTTGACTCATCTTCTTGGCACATCTCCAAATTCATCCTCGAGCAATCACGCGTTCTTGCTTCTGGAAAGGCGTGAGCAACCTGGGAATCCATCTGGCAGACACCTTTTGCATATGCAAATGATCATGAATGATAGTTTTCACAGACCCGGTACTAATCTTGACCTCATGGGCTATTTGGGAAATAGTTATGCGTCGATCTTCCAAAATGGCAGCCTCAACTTGATGGACAAATGCCTCATCAATGGCAGAAGGGGGGAACAGATCTGGGAGCTGTTTCCACAGAGTTCCGACCATGTTTGAATTCACGATACCAGCGTTTTACAAGGTCATATGATGGGGCATCATCACCATAAGTTACTTTCATTTCATCAAAAGTCTCCCGTGGTGTGCGTCCTTTCAAATACAAAAACGTGATCACTGCTCGACACGCAACAGGCTCCATTTCACACTTGACTCAGTTCAAACACCTGTAAATAGGAAACCACAATTAGTTCAGAGCTGTAATTTGCCACTTAATCTATAGAGATATAAATAATTGCACATGCAAAATTTCAGCTAGATCAAACACTGCAAGTGGGTCAGGGCATTACTTTTGAACGTCCCTTGTATGTTTTAAAAATAACTGTGGCTTTGTAAAATACTTGCCTGGAATTTTGTAGTTTGATGACTTAATCACAAGAAAATCATCATTGCTTACATGACACTCCCATGTACCAGTATTACTGAAGGAAGGATTTATAGATAATACTTTTATATCATAAGTATTCTTAATGGTGTTTCCCCATTTTTGCTTCAGTTCATATTTATGATTTGCTGGATTTCCACCAGATGCAGTGCAACTAATTATTATTTTATTTGTCCCATTTGAAATATGAATGTTTACTTGAGGAGGATCTTAAAAAAATAAAATAAAATAAAATAATCAAGGAAGAGTTTCAATTTAGAAAATAGGATTAAAATTAAAAATTTCAGTTTCACACACATTTTAAATTCAGATTCTATGATTGTCGTTGAACATGTTTCTCATACAGGATATCAAAGTAAAATACAGTAAGCAATCTAAACCACCACAATCTTGGGAGAATTTGAGCTTGGCCCTGTGGCTAATGAAATCGTTATAAGGTTTTCAAGATTTACAGGAGGTTGCAACAGTGATATGTACTTCCATGCAGTACTTGTATCTGGATGGGTAGATTGTCCATTGAGAAATAACTGTATTCACCAGGAAGATAGTTTACTGAGTTGTAGAGTAAACAAACAATTCATGAAATTTCTACTAATAATATTCATAAAAATTGTCAAACCATACAGATATAAGAAATTAAAATCATTTCACATGAAATTTCTTCACAAGCATACAAAAAAATGCCTCTCAATAAGAGGAATTAGAAGCGTTCTTCAGTAGATCATGGGAAAAAGGATATATCCGTTCTTCATCACAATATCAATGTAGTGTTAAATGTAACCCACTTATGGTAATAGCATGATAGGAAGAAAGTGGTATGATGCCAGACAAATGAAACCAAAGTAACTGAAAATACTAAGACAAAAGATTCAAATATTAAGTTTTTATGTTGTTAAAGTTGATGTAGTTTTCATTCTGAGAACAAAATATAAATAAATTGAATAAAATAATTATTGAAGTAAATACGTATGTAGTACTGAGATGAACTTTTTAAATGAACAGTTTAAATTTAACAGTTAGCTTTGCTTTTCTTGTCTTCCTATCATTTTTAATTAGAGCCCTCTATCGAAAGTTATGGGTTTTAAACCAAATAAACAGTTGTATATCTTTTGGTTAGATTTGAATGGAACCTTTACTTTTGATGCCCTTATCCATAGATGCTTATGATTTTCAATTGTACATCAGACATTATGCTTTTGTCTTGTCATCCCTAATCAAAGTTTCTCCATCTCTTCTGTAATGATATTTATGGTTTTTTCATTTCCACACTGCAAAATTTGATAAATGCATTATAAACTCTTTGATTTATCCAAACTTGAAGTCTGAATGTGACATCTTTGAAATTTGTTGTATTGATTTGAATGTATAACTAATACAGAATCTTTGTATGTTTCTAGGCAACTGTTTGTTGTAAAGTGGAGCTACCAGTGATTGGGGATTTCATTGCATACATATAGAAGAATACAGGTTATTTATTGCAGAAAAATATGGTCTCCGAATGACTGCTTATATTTGAAAAAATACTTCAATAGGATAGACACATTTTCTTGATGTTTTAAATCACCTCCTTTTCCTTCTCCTTCTTCATATCCACTCTCCATGATGGCAAGGAAGGGTAGTCACATATGGGACCTTACTGAGACCACTGTTTTCATAGACAAGTTGGAAAACTATGCCACATTTGGCTAGGTTTTGGCTATGTTTCAATAGATAGATGTGCTTCCTATGACCAACCTGTACACAGCGTACTAAATGTATTTTAGTGTAGTACCACCACGAGAGAAGTTGTCATATCTTTGGCTAGAGAAGACCAAATACACCTCTTGACTCTATGCTTTCTCTCTGTTCATTTACCAGCTACTTTACAGAGTGTATTGGGTGCACTTTATTGTGGAACCAGCATTAAGACGAGGTTATGTCCTCAGCAAGAGAGAACTGAAGGGATCTCCTGACTCTATGCTTTCTCTGCTTATTTACCAACACCTTAACAGAGTGTATTGTAAATATTTTTTCTTATCACTATAAGAGTAGTGAGACTCAAAACTGCAGTAGTGTCCAGTGGATGATGTTTATTTTCCTACTGTAAATACCTCTCCCTGGCCACTCAGAACTGGAGTTTCCCCAAAACATAGCTGAGCCAAAATGCACATTTTATTGCTACATTTTCAGAAATATAGATATTTAAATTGCTTAATTACTTGCAATATAAAGTGTATCTCACATTTTATTTAGAAGTTCAATAGTCTTGTATAGGCATTTTTATAATTTATATTAACTAGTGACATATTTTGCAATAACTATTCAAAATATTGATCTAGTTTGTTTCCAAAAGTAGAGCTTCACCAAAAGAAGAGCCCCCCCCCCACCACCACCACCAATTATTGTGAGCAAGCAAATCACATTAAAGTTGATGACTTGAAAACTAGATCAATATGTCCCATTTTTCATGGGTGCTGCTACAATGAACTAAAAAAAACAAACTCTTTATTATTCATTGAAATGTACAGCACCCATGCAAAATGGGACACTTCAATCAGTAAGAAGGGAAATAAATTTTGCTGTAACACTCATAAAAAAGTTTCTATCCTAGGGAGAGATATTTCAATTAAACAGGTCTCTGTAAAGCATAAATTTGACACCTGTCTATCCATTAATAGTGCATAAGGATACTGAAATATTACAGGAGAAATTAAATGTGCCCACTTAAAACCCTAGTAAAAAGGATATCAATATTTAGAAATTGGGCAGTTGTAGGTGTTTACAGAATACACCATTTGAAGTAGGGTGGTTGTAGAGAGCAAAATATGGACTTTAGAGACCAGAAAAATTACAAACACCCATATTCATTTAAACTGGAGAAACTGATGTGATGTTTGGTCACAATAAATCCCTTAGTAAAATCAAGGATCAAGAAGCCCAAATTATCTTTCAGTTCTTTTGTTCATATTTACAGGTCATGCTCTTAATCTGAGGGAGTTCTTTTGAAGCTCAACAACAATATTGCACAGAATGGATGTTATTAACATAATTCTTAAAGTAAATAGAGTGAATACAGCAGGGTCAGTGTTAGAATAATGATTTTTTTTAGAGATCAGTCAACAAAAATTATTTGCAGACATTATCTTTCACAAACTCTCTAAGAGTGGTAAGACTGATACAGCTTATGTTCAGTTGTACACATCAATATCTACAGGCAAGTCATAGGTGAGAAGGGAATTTCACATTGTTCAACTCTAAGAAGGTTTGATTATGCATAGTGGTCAATGAAATACAGTATTGACGAGAAGAATGGAGAGAGATAGATGTATTGGGTGAACTTGGATGGAGGTTGTTTAAAGCTAGGAGCAGTGATCAGAGTAATAATAATAGAGAAGCAGAGAGAGAGAAGAGAAGCACATGTACGAGCGAAAGATGGTATGTGTTACTGAGTCATTATCAATTAGTGGGGCTTTCACTGAGCAAATCTGTCCTGGGTGTAGGAGCAGTAATTCTTGTGGATCTTACTTGAATTTTATAGAAAATCAGTAATTGCTCAAAAGCTGAAATATTTTCTACTTCTGAAGCGAAAAGGTAGTCTTTAGGATACTGTTTCAGTTAGGTTATGTGGGTTTTCAGGATATATTACCAGAAATTGTGAAACCTACCTTTTATAGTGACTATGACCTTAATATTAATCAGTTTTGTCCTCTTCAGTTCCACACAGGCTGACTTTATTTTTCCTTACTTTTAACTGATGAAGTAGTATTGATTTCATGACTACACTCCTTCCTTAAATAATTAACCACTTTACTGATCAAAAAGACTGAACTCCATTGCAGAATGATTGGTGATAGGAAGGGCATTCAGCTGAAAAGCCTATCACAACCCCCTAGCATAAAAAAATCATATACACCAGAGAGAGATGATGTAAGGAATATCAGATGATGATGGACTATGACAAGTGGCAAGGGCTGAGGTGGAACAAATCCTTCTAACTCATGCCAGCATGGAAAAATAGGCATAAGACAATGATGATAATGATGATGATCATCATCATAGTTTAACGTCCACTTTCCATGCTGGCATGCATTGGACGGTTCGACTGAGGAGTGGCAAGCCAGAAGGCTGCACCAGGTTCCAATCTGATCTGGCATGGGTCTACAGCTGGATGCCTTTCCTAATGCCAACCACTCTGATAGTGTAGTGGGTGCTTTTATGTGCCACCAGTATGAGGGCCAGTCAGGCGATACTGGTATCGATCACCTCAAATGGTGCTTTTTATGTGCCACTGGCAATGACCATGCTCAAGTGGTGTTTTTTACATGCGTGTCGCTCACAAGTGAAGATGACCCACAAGTGAAGATGATTTTAGACACTTATGCAATCACAAGGAGACATAAATGCCCTCTCAGTGTACCCACTCTTGACCCAGTAGATCATCAAGGAGGTGTTGCTTGAAGAGAGAGAGGCTGCACCAGCACTTAGCTGGTAGTCATTTTCAGCTGAGTAGACTAGAGCAATGTGAAGTGATGTGCTTTGCCCAAGGACACAATATGCCACTCAATCTGAGAATTTATACAAAGAAGTAAAAGACATTTGATGATGGTGAGGATGTAGTGATAGTAGTAGTAGTACAGTAGTAGTAGTAGTAGTAGTAGTAGTAGTAGTAGTAGGAGGGGAGGAGGAGGAGGAACAAATATTTATATTTAACATACATTTCAACAGGATATTAATTTCCTTTCTATCTCGGAAATTTCCATTCTTTTCACTCTTTGCAATGGCAGAGCAGAAAACACGACTGATATTTTTACGATATTAAAAGTTAATATTGAATTTGAAAGGAATTTCGATTTTCATTCTCCAACCACACTTCTGGGGTAGGGTTTCCTTTTGCATTACAGTCTATAATGGATGCTTGATTCTCAATAATGTCACATTATCTGGTGCAGTAATATCAGGTGGATCTATAAAATTAAAAAAAAAAAAATTAATGAAATTTTTAAATATCACACACTGAAAAATTTTGAAGAAACATCCTGAAACACTTTGCTATAAATTATTATGAAATTTGTTTAATTCTTTGAATCCTAACATTCTGTCAGGTGTGCCACACAATACCAGCCATCTACATGAAAATCACAAAAACACTGAAAAAATAAAGCAAATTCAACCGGAAAAAATGTAATAAATATAATACTTTCTACTATAGGTGCAAAGCCTGAAATTTGGGGGGGGGTAGCTACTGGATTACATTAACCTCAATGTTGAACTGGTATTTATTCTATCCTCGAATGAATGGTGTCTAAGTTCATCACTTGAAAGGATGAAAGACTAAGTCAACCTTTGCAGAATTGAATTTGATGTAAAGACAATGAAATACTGCTAAGCATTTTGTCTGGGGTACTAACGATGTATTAATATAAATTATGTTTAATTTGTCAAGAGATATCTTTCACATCACTCCCTTATATCTTCTGTCTTTGATCACCAAAATTTTTCAGTAGTTATTATCTACTAGTGCAAATAAACAAGAATATATTCTTATCTTTCACACCCCAATCCTGTCCTCACTACCCTGCCCCTTGTAACAATGCCATCCTGTTGTCCCTCACCTCCTCTATATACCCAAGTTCACCAGTCACCATATCCCCTTCCCCTGCTCTCAGCATTCAAGTCAAGTCAATCCTTCCTGCTCATGCACCCTTGGAAATATTCTACCATCCCATTTGTATTTTGATCCCGGTACCTGGAGGTATGCATGTTTCTCTCATGTTCTCTCACACTCTCACTCTCTTCCAGTCTCTCTCTCATTCTTGATCTTTCATCTCTCTTCTCTCTCTTGGTCTCTCCCTCTGACTGGATAACCATGTATCTCCTCTACACCAACATATAACCTCTCATCACCTGACACAAACCCACCTCCTCCAATACACCCCTCCCCCTCAGAATGATCTTTGTGTAGTGAATTAATGAATGACTCAAGCAGATCTGGTGCCAAATAAAAAGCATCCAGTTCACGTTTGTATAAAGTGGTTGGTGTTTGAAAGGCATCCAGCTGTAAAAACCATGCCAAAACCTACCTTGCTGGTGCTGGTTGTCCCGCAAAATGCACTGGTCCACTTTGTAAGGTGGTTGTTGTTAGGAAGAGCATCCAGCTGTAAAAGTCATGCCAAAACAGACCTTGCTGGTGCTGGTGTCCCTGCAAAATGCACTGTCCACTTTGTAAGGTGGTTGGTGTTAGGAAGAGCATCCAGCTGTAAAACCATGCCAAAACAGACCTTGCTGGTGCTGGTGTCCTGCAAAATGCACTGTCCACTTTGTAAGGTGGTTGGTGTTAGGAAGAGCATCCAGCTGTAAAACCATGCCAAAACAGACCTTGCTGGTGCTGGTGTCCTGCAAAATGCCACTGTTCCACTTGTAAGGTGGTTGGTTTAGGAAGAGCATCCAGCTGTAAAAACCATGCCAAAACAGACCTTGCTGGTGCTGGTGTCCTGCAAAATGCACTGTCCACTTTGTAAGGTGGTTGGTGTTAGGAAGAGCATCCAGCTGTAAAACCATGCCAAAACAGACCTTGCTGGTGCTGGTGTCCCGCAAAATGCACTGTCCACTTTGTAAGGTGGTTGGTGTTAGGAAGAGCATCCAGCTGTAAAAGTCATGCCAAAACAGACCTTGCTGGTGCTGGTGTCCTGCAAAATGCACTGTCCACTTTGTAAGGTGGTTGGTGTTAGGAAGAGCATCCAGCTGTAAAAACCATGCCAAAACAGACCTTGCTGGTGCTGGTGTCCTGCAAATGCACTGTCCACTTTGTAAGGTGGTTGGTGTTAGGAAGAGCATCCAGCTGTAAAAACCATGCCAAAACAGACCTTGCTGGTGCTGGTGTCCTGCAAAATGCACTGTCCACTTTGTAAGGTGGTTGGTGTTAGGAAGAGCATCCAGCTGTAAAAACCATGCCAAAACAGACCTTGCTGGTGCTGGTGTCCTGCAAAATGCAGTGTCCACTTTGTAAGGTGGTTGGTGTTTGGAAAGGCATCCAGCTGTAAAGCCATGCCAAAACAGACAGTGATGCCTGGTGCCAGCTTCTGGCTTGCTAGATCCAGTCAAACTTTCCAACTCATGCCAGCATGGAAAACGGATGTTAAATGACAATGAAGATGATGATGATATTCATTCTCACAATTATAATCAGAATATGATGCATTTATCTTTGATATATTATCTTTTTGATAGAGAATTTCTTTGTGTTGACCAACCTCTCTTCATGTGACATATCTATTGCTGGTAGGGACTATCAATAGTCTCTGCACAAAAGGCTTCCTGAAGTAAATTTTACAAGAGAAACTATAAAAATAAGCTTTGAGTATTTGGCAACAATTAAATAAAACAAAAACTACACATGAATTATACATAAAGCTATTTGGGAGCCTTTAAACAGTGGCTCAACCTGCATGAAATAGAAGCCAAATTTCCTTTACATCATTCTCTGTCTTAATATAGTCTTAAATTAGAATAGGACAAAAGCCCTTCGGACATGTTAACTGTTGTAACTATTTTAAGTAGGCAATGATTGTAATTGAGAAAATATTCGGCATTTTTTAAATTTTAGTGTCATACAAATTAAAATTGCCGTCTTCCATACATAGTCTTGTTCTTCCAGGTGCAAATGACACATAGTAAGCAACCAACACATTCTGTTAAGTGGTTGGCATTAGGAAAGACATTCACTTGTACAAACCAAGCCATAACAAACGACTCGAGTTTGGCCAGTTGGCAAGTTCCATGTCAAACTGTTCAACCTACCGCAAGGAAAACGTAAGTTAAATGACAATGATAGTGTATATATATATATATATATATATATATATATATATGCATATATGTATATATATATATATTAGAAGAAATGAGGTAATCAGAAGATAGGATGGTTCATATTTATAGATATTTATTTATATATTACATTTTTTACATATATATATCATATCATTCAGATCATATCATTCAGATTATTAGCGCTTTCTCCCATTCCAGTGGGGTTTTCAAATCAAATATATATATATGTTAGAAAAAAAAAAGGTTTTCAGAGATCTGGATGGTTGTACACATACAAATATTTATTAAGTGTCGAATGTTTTTACAAATCACATATAAGCTCTTTAATCTACTCTAATAGATTTTTCAGATTTAAATTTTGTGAAGGGATTTATCTCTTTTTATGGTATTAGGGAATGAGTAGAGAGGGGGGGGGGAAGAAGAGTAATGTGGAGTGTATAGGGTAGGAAAAGAGGGAGAGAAATGGGGAGGCAGTGGGAGAAAAAGTGTGTGTGTGTGTGTGTGTGTGTGTGTGTGTGTGTGTGTGTGTGCGTGCGCTCGTGTATCTGAAAGGAACCTTTTGAACAAGAGACAAAGTAAAAGAATATATATTTTTAAGTAGGTGGCTGGGACAGATGCTTACTTTGGTTCAGCCAGCTTACCAGGTTTTCTGAAAGGAAAATGTTTTCAAAGTGAAAAAAATGTGTTTTTTCTTAGTGTCAATGGAAAAGAGAAGGAAAGAAAGGAAGGAAGAAAGAAAGAAGAAAAAATGTGTTTATATCTATACAGTTGGTCAGTTCTTTCAATAGATGATGACAAGTTGATTCTTGGTCTGTAAAAATGGCAAAACCAGGTGGTTACTCTAAGTAGGGTTTCAAAAAATTGTCTTGACTTATTATCATCATCATTGTCCAATGCTTGATTCCCATGCTGGTATAGGTTGGAAAATCTGGATGCAAGAATATTTCTATTTATGTATATACATACACACACCAACACAACAACTAAGCCACTTCATAGATGTATTCCTCAAACCTTTATGCCAACTGATACCAAGCTACATAAGGGATGACATAGACTTTCTCACACACATTCCAAATACTGTCCCAGAAAATACCATACTTGCAAGCTTCGATGTCACACACATTCAAAGCAAATGCAAGCATGAATTGCAAGACACAAAACTTAATATATTGCATAACCTGTCCCACATGCAAGAACTATATAGGTGAAACTGGCAATTCTTTATGCGACTGAGCCAGAATTCACGGACAACATATCCAACAGAGAGAGAGAGAGAGAGAGAGCTACAAAAAATTCCACTTAGGAACATGTGGAGAAGGAAGATTCAAGATCTTTCCCTTCTATAAATGCCTAAGGAATGATACCATCTTCAGAAAAAATATGGAACAACACTTCATAGCAAAATTCTCCCACAAACTGAATGGCTGAAAATATGAAAATCACATTAACTTCCTTATAAACCCATCTGGAACCCTAAGATATATGCATGTGTGTGTGTGTGTGTGTGTGTGTGTGTGTGTGTGTGTGTGTGTGTGTGTGTGTGTGTGTGTATGAATATACATAAATAGAAACACTCTTGCATATAGATTTTCCAACCCATACCAGTATGGGAATCTGGTACTGGACAATGATGATGATGATGATGATAAGTCCAGACAATTTTTTGAAAAATAACTTTCATTATTCTGTTGTGTCTGGGGAGAGTCATTTTGTTTTTGTGCCTTATGATTTAACACACTCACTGGTAAAATTTCCACTTATTTCTTATTTTTATTTTCCTAAAATTTTCGTTGCATCTTGCAACCTTTTCAATAGTCTTGACTGTCTGTTATTTACACTGAGTTCCTTTTTGTTTGTTTGTGCACATGTGTGTGGGTCAGTCTGTGTGTGTGTGTGAGTGCCTATGCATGCATGCATGTGTGTATGCATGTATGCAAGTGTGTGTAAGTATATATGTGTGTGTATGTATATGTATATATGTAGGTATGTGTGTGTGTGCATCTGTATGTATGTATTCTGCATATTCATGTGCTTGCATGTTCGTGTTTGTGTATTTTCTATGTATGTGTGTGTGAGTGTGCGTTTGTATATGTATGCACCTCTGTCTCCTTGTGTGTGCATGTCTGTGTGTGTGTGTGTGCGTTTTGCAAATTTGTACTGTGTTTGTATGTATGGATATGAATCTCTATATGTGTGGACCCGTGTCTCCATATGTGTCCTTGTGTGGAGCAAAGTGTGTGTGTATATATGGTCATGTGTTTCAGTCTCTATTTGTATATATGTGCTTGTCTGTTCTTATAATCTATGTACCTATCCATCTGTATGTTGAACTGTTTATTTTCATACCCATATGCTTACATACAAAAAAAAAAAGAAAACACACGTGCATACACACACACATCTATCTACATAACAGTCCACTAAATATTCTACTCTACCTGTGTAAACTGTGGTATGGAGGTATGATATCTACTATATATATTTCCTATTTAGTATTGGGGAAGTTTCATTTATGAGGATGTACTCCCATATTTGTCTGAGTGTTGGGTCTTTTGGGTGCTTGGATAAGATGCGGGTATCAAGTTGACCCAAGTTGCCTCCATGGTGGTCTTTGGCATGTTGGTAGAGTATGGAGGACTGTTTTCTGTCGTCATATTGTCTCAGATGTTCATTTAGTCGTTCTGCAATGCTCCTAGATGTCTTCCCTATGTACGTCATGTTCACGTCTTTACCAGCACCTTCTGTGCATCTTATGCTGTAAACTACATTTCGAGTTCTACAGGTAATGCCAGAGCTAATCCTACATACGAGGGGCGTTCAATAAGTAATGCCCCTGACCCACTTCCCATAGCAGTAGAGCAACGAAACTTGGAACAGTTATTAGTCTTTTTCTACATAGGAACCACCCAGAGTTATGCACGAACTCATATAAAGAATCTTGCAAACCAAATCCCAAAACAAAACTTAGAGTAACCACCTGTTCTTGCCATTTTTACAGACCAAGAATCAACTTGTCATCATCTATTGAAAGAACTGACCAATTGTATAGATATAAACACATTTTTTCTTCTTTCTTCCTTTCTTTCCTTCTCTTTTCCATTGACACTAAGAAAAAACACATTTTTTTCACTTTGGAAACATTTTTCTTTCAGACCCCCTGGTAAGCTGGCTGAACCAAAGTAAGCATCTGTCCTAGCCACCTACTTAAAAATATATATTCTTTTTCTTTGTCTCTTGTTCAAAAGGTTCCTTTCAGATACAGGAGCACACACACACACACACACACACACACACACACACACACACACAAGCGTGCGCATGCTTGCGCACAAACATTCTCAGTTTTTCCCTCCCCATTCGTCTCCCTCTTTTCCTCCACATTACTCTTCTTTCTCCCCTCTCCCTCTCCACCACAACCTATTCACTAATACTATAAAAAGAGATAAATCCCTTCACAAAATTTAAATCTGAAAAATCTATTAGAGTAGATGAAAGTGCTGATATGTGATTTGTAAAAACATTCGACACTTTAATAAATATTTGTGTATGTACAACCATCCAGATCACTGAATACCTTATTTATTTATATATATGTAATAATAATAATAATAATAATAATAATAATAATAATAATAATAATAATAATAATAATAATAATAATAATAATAATGATAATTAGAAAATGGAAATGAATTGGATATAAATGAATTTATTAATTAATCAATACCATCAACTACAATTGTTTCATTTCATGAAGTCAAAATTACAAGACATATACAAATATAAATAAATTTTTCATTTTAAATACCTTTGGTGAAAATCTTCAGGTTACATAAAAGGACAATATAAGGACTACATAGTGATTTGATGGAATATCCAATTTATACACAGAATATATATTTATGTTTACTATGTGTAAGTGTGTGTGCACGCATTGTTAAAAATATTCATTCATTTTTTTAATTCAGTATTACTAATAACAATATCAGAATGGTTGTATACTGTCAATCTAACATGAACGTGACAGTAGGGGGTTACACCACCGCTGTTTAGCCCTAGGAAGCATCGACGCTTTCTGATGGCTTCGACACATTTTTCCTGTGTCCTTATATACATTTACGAAGGGGAGACAAATGTATATAAGGACACAGGAAAAATGTGTCGAAGCCATCAGGAAGCATCAATGCTTCCTAGGGCTAAACAGCGGTGGTGTAACCCCCTACTGTCACGTTCACGTTAGATTGACAGTATACAACCATTCTATCGCCCCACCACCATACATATCTCTATGAGAGATTTGGAAATTTAATATTTCTAATAACAATATCATTGGGCAAAAAAAAAGAAAATTGTCATGCTATTTAAACTTTTTCAGATGATTTAGGGTAATTTTAAGGTACTGAATCTGAATCTGACATCAGTTTTTAGACAGCAAGTGTAGCTTTTTTAGTTATTCACAGCATCAGATTTTCCAACCAATTGATAATATTGACAAAGTAGTAGGCTATTTGCTTTCAATTTTCATTCATATACTCATCACGGAAACAAAAACAAGTGCTGATAGAGGTTAAATGTAGGCTACCTGTTAAATTGTCACACAAGATGAGAATTTATTTTACTTTGTTATTGCTGTAATTATAGTAAAGTTCTCCTCACAGAAGGCTATCGATATTAGGTTATAGAAAGCCACTCAGACACCTTTCCTTGATAACTGCTAGTGCTGTTAAAACAAAGTATATCAAATAAGAGAGCCAGGTTACATGAAAAGCTGTTTAGTAGAAAGTTTAGTTATTTATTAAAGTGATCAATGCTTAAAATTTAGAGATGGAAAAAATTGTTTCGTGATAGCCATAGCTTCAGTACATTCTATAATAATTTCAATGATTTTTTTGAGAAATATATTTTGATGCTTTACAGTAACATTTACATTTGATTAATTTTATATCTTAGTTTACTGATAGTCTTCATTGAGTGTTGATTTAGGTTATTTCTGTATATATTTATGATGAGGAGACAAGTTTGTGCTAATCATGTGGACAGCTTTTGTTACGTGTGTGGAAAATTTACATCAAAAGATCAGAGAAATAAGCTTACAACGAAATTTTAAAATGCTTACAAGCTTTACTTTGGGTCCAAAGTTGGGGACCAAGATAAACTGTGGGCACCTCCTCTTTGTTGCAAAAGCTGCAACATAGCTCTAACCCAATGGTTGAAAGATAAACGGAAAAGTATGCGCAAACCAACAAACCACTATACCAATTGTTATTTCTGCTTAACTAATATCACAGGTTTCTCTAAGAAGAACAAATCCAAGATTTGTTTATCCAGATTGCTCTTCAGCTTTAAGACCAGTTTCTCATGCTGCTGAAAATATTCCAATTCCAGAACCTCCTTCATCTTTTGAGAAAAATAGTTTAAATGAAGAAAATACTGCATCTACTTCAATTGAAGGCATGTCAAGTGATACTGCAGATCACTGTGATGAACCAGGATCTTCGAAAAAAGTTCCGTATTTATTGAGTCAACTTGAGTTAAATGATTTAGTTCGAGACTTGGGTTTAACAAAAGAAAAGTCAGAACTACTGGGCTCCAGGTTGAAACAATGGAATCTTTTACACCATGTTATAAAATATTCGTACTTTCAAAACGGCGTACAGAATTGCATGTAAGATTAAAGGAGATGTATGAATCAATGGAAAAAATTTTGCACTTGATTAAATATTCTAAACACAAGTGGAATATATGCAGGGACTTGAAAGTTATTGGTTTGCTTCTTGGGTTGCAAATGGGGTATGTAAAGCATTAGTGCTTTTTGTGCCTTTAGAACAGCAGAGATGACAAGCATCACTATAATCAAAAACAGTGGCCAAAGTGAAGTGAATTCACTCCAGGGAGATACAACATTAAATATATCCCTTTAGTTGACCTTCAGAAAATTTTCCTTCATCCCTTACACATTAAATTTGGCTTATTTAAGAATTTTGTTACGGCCATGAATGTAGACAGTGAAGGATTCAAATATCTCAGTGAAAAATTTGTTTCTAGCATGAGTGAAGCTAAAATTAAAGCTGGTGGACAAGATATCTCAAGAACAACCAGATGGATTCAGATGAAACCTTCATGGATGTTCGGCCTCATGACTGGCATAAACTGATTAGATTTTGGGATCAATTTGGTACTGGACAAGGATTCTAGATTATTTGTTATATTTACTTAAGTATTATGATCTTATGCTGAATTTTAAGTCTTTCTCTGATTATCTCCCTTGAAAGCACACTCATGGTTTCCACATGAGTTATGACAGTGTTGTTGCTTCCAAAGTTTTATTTTGTTTCTCTAATATTAATTTTACTCGCATCTCTATCTTAGTAGAAACTGATGGACAAAGAAATCAAACTACATAAACAAATGGCAGCAAAACTGCTCAGAAATTAAATAACACTAAAATATTTAGTAACAATAATAAATTTAATTTATCCTTGATAATTTTTAGTTTTAACAATTTTGAATATATAGCTCCTATTCAAAACCTCTTACCTACTTGACAATTGCATTTCTAGCCCTGCCTTGAAGGAAGCGTTACTTCTTGAACTCACATTTTTGTGCGCAACGATGTTGTTAAATCTACGTTAACAGGACCGTATGCAGGTCCTTTCCGTTTTCTTTCACGCATGGATAAATTTTTCACTATAGACCTTAATGGTCATTAAGACACTATATTAATGGATAGACTAAAAAAGGCTTTCCTAGAGAAAACTGTTCCTGTTCCCAATGCAGACGACACGAATGCAACATTACAAATATGGCCCCACACACCCACCGTCACATTCCATGACTACCATTGGGATTGATCAGGTAGTGGATAAGGATTCTGGATTAATTTTCCATGTTTTTTACTTAATTTTTGAGAGAAGTCAGGTTCATTTTTAGTATTTTCGTTTGTGAGAGCAGTTGAGTTTATTTCAGATATTCTCATTTTAAAAATCCTCTCCAGTTAATCATTGAGAGGACGTTAGTGTTGCCTTGGTGGAGATTTGTGCTCTTGTTTAATATTCATATTTATATTTAAATTTAATAATAATGATAATAATCAATTAAATTATATAAGAGTAAAAGCAGATGATTAAAATATATAATATCTTAATAAAAAAAAATACCCTATCTGTGTGTGTCCTCAATGCATTCTCAAAGTTCTGAATCAATTTGTACCATACTTGGGGTACATGAATAATTTGACCTTGGAAAGAATAATGCAACCTTGATTTATTTTTAATTTTTTTAAATGAATAATATTGCTCTATAGAAAAGATTCACTTGTTCAAATCGTTTTCTCAACTTCCTGTGCTTGAACTTCCTGTCTTTGATGTCCTAACTAGATATCTACACACACATGTATGTATACATCATTACAGTTGTGATGATTCTGACAAAAAGAATTTCTAAAGGTACTTTCATGTCAGAAAAATAATTTCATACGGAGATAGACACCATTTTTTAACTTAATTAAATGAGGTACTATATACTGTACATTAATTTTCCAAAACATATTTTGGCCATTTTGGGAACAAGTGGCTTTATTAAGACTTGATATTTCACATTTAAATCCCATGTGATTATTCTTGATGCAAATCAACTTATTAACACTTCCACTTAATTGTATTGTCAATGTCAACATAGTAACTAAGTAAACAGCTATTTACACACACACACACACACACACACACACACACACACACACACACACACACGTATGCATACATCATTACAGTTGTGACGATTTCAGATAAAAAACAAATTCTAAATTCACTTACATTTTATATTTTCTTCTCTGGCTTTCTATTTGTGTAAGATATATACTTATGTGAGTGTGTGTGTGAGTGTGTGTGTGTGTGTGTGTGTGTGTGTGTGTGTGTGTGTGTGTGTGTGTGTGTGTGTATGTGTGTGTGTAAGAGAATATGCAAAAAATCTACTTTTAGACTTTTTAATTCATCCACTCCTTAACTTTTCAATTTTTTTCTTGAAATTTTACAACTAGGGTTAAGGGTTATATACAGGTGCACAAACGCACAAAACGGAGAAACAGAAACAAATATGGATAACTTGTTCTGAAACATCCCCCAGTGGGGAATAGTTCACAAAAATAATCTCCAATTGTTTTCCTCCCAAATCCTATATGGATGGAATCTACATACTTCAAGGTATATTTGTATTAAAAAATATCCATTTTCTGAAAGTTAAGACAAATTCAAGTGGATTCCGGTGAATTTTCCGAAAGTCCTCCTCCAACCCCTGCCAAAATACTTTTCCCCCAAAATTTGTATGTTGGGAATCTACGTGATATAACACATATTCATTAAAAAATTTCATTAAAAACTATCCATTTTTCTGAAAGTTATCATCATCCAAAGTTGGTGGGGAGGGGCAGAAAGCCTGTGGTGAGATGGTACCAACTGTCAATGATCTCATAATGCATGTGCTCCCAAACACTGCACAAAACTTTAGCAACAGTCAATGGCTCTGTGAGCGAGCCATCTTAGTACCATGTAATGATGCTATTAACAAAATCGACTGGGATCTCTTGTAGCTGTTGCCTGGACAATAACAGTCTTTCAAACTAAGTTCTTGAATGCTCTACAGCCATCTGAGATGCTACCTCATCACTTAACACTTAAAAAGGAGGCCCCAATCATGCTGCTCAGGAATCTGGAATCACCTCGACTGTGCAATGGCACCTGACTGGTGGTGAAAGTGATGTGATTCCATGTCCCGGAAGCAATAATTATGACTAGGAACTATAAGGGTGAGGATGTCTTCATTCCACAGATCCTGTTAATCCCACATGACATCCCCTTTGAATGGTTCCAGCTCCCAGTGAAACTAAGTTTCACTATGTTAATAAATAAGGACAGCCTCTCTTGTTGAACTTCACCTTGCTTCTCGCATGGGCAATTATATGTAGGATGTTCGCAGGTTGGAAGTCCCCAAAATCTTTTCATTTATACACCAATTACAGGACACACTCTAAACATCATTTAGAAGCTCTAGATAATTAAACTGTGACTGATTGCTGGATTTGTTTCAATACATTTGTTTATACTCACATCATCACATAGAATTTTTATTAAATGTACTTATTAACAGGAGGAGAGTGCCTGCAGACTGGTTCTTCTCAAATTTATGCACTTTCAGGTTCAATGCATTTCAAATAAGTACTGATAATTGAAGGTGATTGCAAAGACAAAGAACTACCTGGTCTTTAACAGTTCTAACAGTGAAAACATTGGATAAAACATGTCATTGACATTAATAGTTTGTACCTCAGCTAATTACTGTTGAGAACTGCATAATCCAGGTTTCACTTTAGTTAGAGATTTAAAAGGCATATTTAAATTTCATTATTTCCAATAACCTGGGAAACGGCAGGCTGTTAATGTATAAAGTTGGTATCTCAGCTACTAGGAGGTAAGACCAGTGTAGTCTATGTTTCATGTTTGAGATCTAAAAGGTATTTTTAAATTTCATTATTTTCTTAAACCTGGGCAACAGTAGGTATTTCAGCTGGTAATAAAATTAGATAAGGCAGCAGAAATAATGAATATAGAATAAATAAGATAAGAATAAAAATTAGAAATAAAGGGAAAGTTTATGTGGGAATTCATGCACAAGTATACATCTGTGTGTGTATATGCATACATGGATTACATTGAGGAGCACTCCATTGGTTATGATGACAAAGGTCCTAGCTGATATGATCGACAGGACAGCTTGCTCATGAAATTAATGTGCAAGTGGCTGAGCACTCCACAGACATGTGTACCCTTAACGTAGTTCTCAGGGAGATTCAGCATGACGTGGCTGGCCCTTTAAAATACAGGTGCTACTTATTTTTGCCAGCTGAGTGAACTGGAGCAATGTGAAATAAAGTGTCTTGCTCAAGGACAAAATGCGTCACCAGGAATTGAACTTATGATCTTTTGATCATGAGCTGAATGCCCTAACCACTAAGCCATGTGCCTTTACTATGCATAGATGGATTATATTATGTGTATATGTATACATGGATAATATTGTTGGTATTTATACAACATAATAAATAAAATGAAATAAGTAAGCAGAAATAAGGAGTAAAGAATAAATAAAAATATAAAGGTGAAATAAATTTGCTTATGTGGTTATTTTTATTTATAATTAATTAATTCATTCATTATTTCTGCTTACTTCTTTATGTTATTTCATTATATATTTTACTTGCAGTATAGCCCGGTGTTGCTCGGAATTAAGTTAGGATTATAAAGTGATCAAACGCTTTATTTCAAACCAAAATAAGTGACACCGACATCAAATTTGAGTGAAATCCATTGAAATTGGTATACTTTTGGCTGAAAATGGGTTGCAGGCAATTTGATTATGAAATCCCATAAGGAATTGGTTTATCAATTATTTCCATTCAGCAATTGTTTATTTTTTTTATTTGAGAACTTACAGCATTCAAAGATTCCATGGGTCCTAAGTAATGCTGGCATCAAGTTTGGGGAAAATATGTCAAAATATGTGAAAGTTATGGTTGAAAATGGGGTGTAGCCAATATTAGTAGGAAATCCTATAAGGAATTGGTTCATCAATTTTTATCCTGATTGAATGGAAAACCTCAAATGGATGCCTGCCACCAATAGTGTTTGGCCTTGGGATTTGTTGATGGACATGGTGAAGCATGATCTCACTGGGAACTGTGATCTGTGGAGGTTAAATGGCATGTCTGACCCTGAGGGATAAAGCTGCATCCTTGAAATGGAAATATTTTCACCCCTCCCGCACCCTGTAACAATGGTGGCCTCAGTCAAGTGGGGCGTCAGAGACTTGATTACTAAGCAGGTCCCATTGCACTGTTTAGGCGGAAGCAAGTTTCTAATTAGCATAATTGGGTATCCAACCCTTAGCCTAAGAATGTGAGTGGAAGCCATGTTGGAGTGTTCCCCTCCAGATTGGGGAACACTGTTTCCGAAAGATTGGAAGGGTTGTCCACAGTGTTGCACAGTTCAGAGATGGATATGTCACCCCTATAATTCCTAGGGACCTTGCCTTCTCCAAGGGTTAAAATGACTTCAGCAAATGCTGCAGATGTGCTATCACCAAGCAAGTGTGCACACATGTTTGCGCTTAGACTTAAGGTCTTAACCTGGAGCCACAACGTCGATGACTTAAGGCATGCACGCGCTTCATCAGCCTGGCTCCCTTTAGGGATGACAGGAAGTGTTTGCCAGAAATCTCCTGAAAGCAATAGAGTTACACCACTCATAGAAGCTGTAGAATCCCTAATACCTTTCAGTGACCGGTCCAGTGCCTCAAGGGCAACCTTACTGGTCATTGTGCATTCGTCCCATACAATGAGATGGCACTAAGAACTTCATTTTCCTCTGAAATTTTGCCAATCTTGCAAGTAGGAACCTCAGCCCTCACCAAATGTAAAGGCAGCCTGAATGCTGAGTGCACCGTCCTACCTCCTGGCAATAACGTAGCAGCGATTCCCAAGGAAGCAACTGCTAGTGCAATTTGTTTCTTGCAATGAATATTATCAAGTATTAATTGTGTTACAAAGGATTTGCTGGTACCTCTAGTAGCATTGAGGAAAAAAATGCCACCCACCTGTTTTTTAATGGCACTGACGACAGTTTCGTACACTAGCCTCTGATCAGGCAGCAATTTCGGTTCATTTACTCTCAGGTACTCTGCAAGGCCATCAGCGTCATATGACAAGTCCAGATGTAACTTTGGTGGGAGTGTGTTAACACCCTGTCGCAATGAGGATGGCAAACCGAATGTGTTTAACGCTGCCCCACCCATTCTGAGCAGGGCATCCTTGATTTCAATCAGCGCATTATTGTAGATCAGGCCATTGTATCCAATGTCAGCATTAGGGCACTGTTGCTTTGCCAGTCATCATTTGCCTTGACCACCAAGGAAGCAAAATTACATACAGAGAATTTCATAAACAGAAATGAATGGAAAAAGGTTTTAAATTAAATTTTTAGATTAACACTTGCACGATTTTCACTAAGTAAAAAAAATTGGATTTTTTGCTTGGAATCAACTACCATGGCCACCAAATATGCTACAAAACCCTTTTTGTGGTCCAAAAACAGGGTGGGTGTGGTGGAAGCTTCTGAAATTTCACACCCCACACCCTTTGATCTTTTCACCATCAATTTTTCAATGTACGTGGAAAAACACAGAGATTAAGAATATGGAAAACATTTTTTTTTTTACTCTCAAATTTACCATGAAACACTCTAGGCAAATTTTAGATAAAGCTCACACAATTTTCACTAAGAAAAAAAAATCGGATTTTTTGCATGGAATCAACTACCCTGGCCTCCTAATATGCTACAAATACCCATTTATATTGTGTAATTCATTGAAAAATTGATACCTAATGCTTTGTTTCCGTCATCGTCATCATCACCGTCATCATCATCATCACCATCATCATCATCATCATCATCATCATCGTTCAACGTCCGTTTTCCATGCTAGCATGGGTTGGACAGTTCGACTGGGGTCTGAGAATCCAGGAGGCTGTACCAGGCTCCAGTCTGATCTGGCAGTGTTTCTACAGCTAGATGCCCTTCCTAACGCCAACAACTCCGTGAGTGTAGTGGGTCCTTTTTATGTGCCACCGGCACAGAGACCAGGTGAGGCTGGCAATGGCCACGATCGGCTGGTGCTTTTTATGTGCCACCGGCAAGGAAGCCAGTCAAGACGGCGCTGGCATCGGCCACGTTCGGATGGTGCTTTTTACGTGACACCAGCAGAGGTATCACAACTACAATTTCCATTTGATTTTTATTTTGATGTTGATGTATTTGACTCAGTAGGTCTCCTTAAGCACAGCAGGTCACCCTACAATCCAAGGTAAGCACAGCAGGCCGTCCTGCAGTCGAAGGTACTTTGGATGGGTTGGGGCTGCTATGTGAAGCTGGTGCAGGAAACAGCCATGAACTCACGTTATCTGTCAGGTCTTCGCAGTCACAGCATATCTCCAGAGATCTCGGTCTTTCATCATTGTCTCTGTGAGGCCCAATGTTCAAAGGTCATGCTTGACCACCTCATCCCATGTATTCCTGGGTCTACTTCTACCCTGGATTCCTTCAACTGTTTGGGAGTGGCACTTCTTCACTCATCTCTCCTCATCCATCCATAGTACATGACCATACCAGTGCAAATGTCTCTTTTGCACGCCACATCCAATGCTTCTTATGTCCAGTATTTCTCTCAGGGCTTACACTCTGTCATGTGTGCACACTAACATTACACATCCAGCGGATCATGCTAGCTTCATTTCTTTCAAGCCTATGCATGTCCTCTGCAGTCACAGCCTATGTTTCACTACCGTGAAGCATTGTAGTTCACACACATGCGTCGTACAATCTACCATTCACTCTGTGCGAGAGACCCTTTGTCACTAGTAGGGGTAGAAGCTTTCTGAACTTTGCCCAGGCTATTTGTATTCTAGTGGTGACACTCTATGAGAATCCACCTCCACTACTAACTCGGTCACCTAGGTAGTGGAAACTATCAACTACTTCTAGTTTCTCTCCCCGGAGTGTGATGGAATCTGTTTTCTGAGTATCTGTGGTGTCTATTGCCCCTGTGCATCTGCTGCACACAAAAGCTATCTTCTCGGTTAATTTTCCTCTGATGTTGCAGCACCTCTTATGCATCCATAGCTTACACTGGGTACATCTTATGGAGTTTCTACCTACGCCTTTTCTACAGATTGAGGCGGGGGGGGTGATGAGTTCGCCTTCCTACTTACTAGAACTTTGGTCTTTGCTACATTGACTCTAAGGCCTTTTGATTCTAAACCTTGCTTCCACAGCCGAAATTTCTTTTCTAGTTCCGGTAGTGATTCTGCTATGAGGGCCAGGTCATCAGCATAGAGGAGCTCCCAGGGGCAACCTGTCTTGAATTCCTCTGTTATTGCTTAGAGGACTATGATGAATAAAAGGGACTGAGGGCTGAACCTTGGTGGATCCCTACTTCTACCCGGAATTCTTTATGATACTCGTTGCTAATCCTAACCTTACTAACGGCCTCTTGGTATAGGGCCTGTACAGCCCTTATTAACCATTCGTCAATCTCCAATTTCCACATTGCCCACCAGATAAGGGATCGAGGAACCCTGTCAAAGGCTTTCTCCAAGTCCACAAAAGCTAAGTACAGGGGTTTATCTTTAGCTAGGTATTTATCCTGCAGTTGTCAAACCAGGAATATGGCATCAGTGGTGCTTCTACCCAGAACAAAACCGAACTGCATCTCATCTAAGCAGACTCTCTCCCTAATGAGATGGGCTATGACCCTCTCAGTGACAGTCATCACCTGATCCAGCAGTTTGATACGTCTGTAGTTATTTCTATCTAGAGCATCACCTTTACCCTTGTAGCAGTTGACTATGGTGCTGCTACGCCAGTCATTGGGTATGACTCCATTATGAACTACCTGGTTTACAATGCATGTGACTAGGCCATATCCCACTCCACCAGGTGTTTTAAGCATCTCAGTGGTGATTCCTGATAGGCCGGGGGATTTTCCTGGCTTTATACCCTTAATTGCTTTATCTACTAGGGAGCTCTCTATTGGGATAGCTGGTCCTTCAACTGGATTAACATTTGGCAGGCTCTTCTCCTCCCATTCATTCTCTACATTCAGCAGTCTTTCATAATGGCTTCTCCAAGCCTCTTTCTTTGCAGAAACATTAAATGTAAGTCTTTTCAGAAACTTAATGTTTCTATGTTGTTAAATACATAGATTCTCAACAAAACACATTCTTCCTCAATGTAAAATAAAAACAAACTCTTTCTTGTCCAAAGTAATGTGTTTGTGTGTGAGAGAGAGGGGGCAGGGAGAAAGATGAACGATTTAAAATAAATAAATGATTTAAAATAGGAATACTAAATTTCTAAATCTCTCGTAGAGACATGTACGGTGGTGGGGCGATAGAATGGTTGTATACTGTCAATCTAACACGAACGTGACAGTAGGGGGGTACACCACCGCTGTTTAGCCCTAAGAAGCATCGACGCCTCCTGATGGCTTTGACACATTTTTCCTGTGTCCTTATATACATTTACGAAGGGGAGACAAATACTCCCAGCCGCCCGGGCTGCATCTAGGGACATGTGTTTCAGGATTTAAAATAAATATATTTTCATTGTTGTGTGAGAAAGTATATATAATCTGATTATAAAGTATAGTGTCTTTCAAAAACATCCTAAATTTGAATACTATATCTCGTGTATAAGAAAAAAAAACATTTTACATTTTTATTTTTGGTGAACACTGTCACTTACTTTATCTCTCCCTCACACACACACACACACAACAACACACAACATCTGTCTCCCTCACACACAACTTCTCTCTCCCTCACACACACACACACATTTTCACTTCCTTATGGCAAGAAGGGACTTAACTCATGTTAGCAAACTTCAAAATTGGTAAAAGTTAAGGTTGAAAATCGGTTTTTACTACTACCCGCTGGTGCTTCGGGAAAAATAATTTGACAAAAATACAGTTAGGATCGTGACAAATGTCCTCCTAAAATTGGAGCGACATGTGTGCTAATTTGTGGACATGCATAAATTACGTTCACGTACACACATCCTGCCTTTTATATATACAGATAAATACCAACAATATTATCCATACATCATCATCATCATCATTGTTGTGTAACGTCTGCTTTCCATGCTAGCATGGGTTGGACAGTTTGACTGTCGGCTGGTGAACCAGATGGCTGCACCAAGCTCCAGTCTTGATCTAGCAGAGTTTCTACAGCTGGATGCCCTTCCTAACACCAACCACTCCGAGAGTGTAGTGGGTGCTTTTACGTGCCACTAGCATCGGGCCAGTCAGGCGGTACTGGCAACGACCTCACTCGAATTTGTTTTTACACATGCTAACGGCACAGGTGCCAGTAAGGCGATGCTGGTAACGATCCCGCTCGAATGGTGCCTCCTACATCCCTCCTACAAGCCAGTTAGCCACTCTGGCAACGATCATGCTCAGATGGTGCTCTTAGCACCCTACTAGCACAGGACATAAGTGCCAGTAAGGCGAAGCTGGCAACAATCACGCTCGTATGGTGCTCGTGCCCGTCATCGAATTTCACTTTGATTTTGATTTCGGTTTCAATTTCAATTGCCTCAACAGGTCTTCGCAAGCAGAGATTAGTGTTCAGAGAAGGGAAAGGTATGCACAAGTGGGCTGGTTACACCCCTGGCACAGGCAGACCAGGTTATGGTCTCATTTGGCTTGCCGGGTCTTCTCACGCACAGCATATTTCCAAAGGTCTCGGTACTGGCAACAACCTCGCTTGAATTTGTTTTTACACAGTAAGTATATTTAATCTCATTATAAAGTATAGTGTCTTTCAAAAACATCCTAAATTTGAATACTATATCTCGTGTATTTCCTTGGTGAGGCCTAAAGTTCGAAGGTCGTGCTTCCTGGGTCTACCGCTTCCACAGGTTCCCTCAACCGCTAGGGTGTGGAAATATAAACTAATGAACTAATGAAATAACTAGAAATAAACATCTCTACATCTGTATATGCAAGTACATATAGAGATACTAATATATAAACAAGATACACCCATACATGTATTCACGTGTATAAACACATAAGCAAATTTATTTCACCTTTATATTTTCATTTATTCTTTATTCCTTATTTCTGCTTACTTATTTACCTTATTTTATTTTATTTATTATGTTTTATAAATACCAACAATGTTATCCATATATAGATATCCACATACACATAATATAATCCATGTATGCATATACACGGACATGCATTCACGCATAAATAAATTTTACTTCCCCTTTATTTCTATTTTTTATTCTTATCCTATTTATTCTATATTCATTATTTCTGCTACCTTATTTATTTTATTTTATTATATTATATATTTTAATCATGTACTTTTACTTTTACATAATTTAGTTGATTATTATCATTATTATTAAACTTCATGATCCTTCGATGCCTTCTACTGAGAAAAGTTCTTTGTGAAGGGCAGGGAACTCTATGTCCGGAGCAGATCGTTTGAACATGTTGAGCACATCGATGTGCCATCCTCCTAGGTTGCGCAGCTCCTCTACATGACCAAGGAGTTTCACAAGAGTTGTCTCCTCCTCCTTGTGATTCTTGCCGACTTCAAGTTTCAAGACAGTCAATACTTTCTCATGAAGTTTCTGGATGTCGTCCATGTCTTTTAGCCCATTGTGAGTGTTTATTGAGCGAAAACACCTAAAGCTCCACGATGCTCCGGCAGCGGGTGGTGGTGAACCCTGCTGTACTCTTTCACCACAACTTACCCTCACTCTTTCTTCCTGTTTCTCTTGTACCTGTATTTCAAAGGGCCAGCCTTGTCACACGCTGTGTCACGCTGAATCTCCTCGAGAACTACGTTAAGGGTACATGTGTCTGTGGGGTGCTCAGCCACTTGCACGTTAATATCATGAGGAAGCTGTTCCGTTGATCGTATCAGCTGGGACCCTCATCGTCGCAACCGACAGAGTGCTCCTACCTATTAAACTTCAATATAAATATTAATATCAAATAATGTGTGAATGAACTTTTATTGCTGCTCTTATGTATTTATGTACATTAATAAAAAACTTAGAAAGTAACATATATACACATGTAAGTTGATATATAAACCATTGGCATCCATAATTATTGTGTGTATGTATATCTGTACCTGTGTATGTGCGTCTGTGCATGTGTGTGCATGCGTATATATAAATATGAGCATAGACATGCACACACACATATACAAACATGAACATAAACTTTATTTCTCTTTCACTTTAATTTTATTTCATTTTATTCAGTAAATAATGTTCCTCTTACAAAGTATAAATCATTATTCATGATTATTATTATTAGTAATATTGAATTTTAAAATAAATGAATATTTTTAATGCATGCGTGCACACACACATATACATAGTAAACATAGATATATTTTCTGTGTATATTTGAATATTCCAGTAAATCGCTATGTAGTTCACATATTGTCCTTTTATGCACCCTGAAAATTTTCACCAAAGGCATTTAAAATGCAAAATTTATTTATATATATAAGAGAGAGTTAATTCATTTGTTTGTCAACCAAAATGAAACTAAATGGTTCAGGGGAAGCTATTATGTTTTATCTATCTATATATATATTAGCTGATGTACCCAGTAATTCCTGGGAAAGCAGGGCTTATCTCCTTGTTCTGTTCTTAATCCAATAAGTAGCATATGCAAAATGGTATTAAGGAAGGGTAGGAAAATATTAGATTTATAAGCCCAAAAATTCACTCCATAACTGCCCACGGGCTTATGGCATAGTGGTTAAGAGCGTGCGCAGGCTACTAACCCCAAGATTCCGAGTTCAATTCCAGGCGAAATGAGGGTATATCAGCCAAAACATTGTGTTAACAAGACATGCAAGATGAGGACAAATATCCGTCAAATGTAAATAATGTACAGCTGTTTAAATGTTGATAGGTTGAAATTAATTTTACAACCTACAATTTGTATTTTTATTAAACAATTTATTTTAGAAAAACAAAGAAAATCAACTATGTGAAGATTTTGGGGTAAAAAACAAAATTAACAAAGATGAATAGATCGTAGTACTTTTCTGTAATGAATGTAAATAAATTATTTTACAGGTTTGTAATAGAATTTTAAGCTTTCAACTTACATTCTACATTGATCCAATGTGTTTTATGTAATTCTCTTTTACTGCACTTGTTAGAAACATAACAAGTGTAATCCTCATTATTGTGTGTTCGATTGAGTTGAGGAAATGTTAAATTTTGTGAGGTCTTCTTACTTGGATCCCACCTGTAGCTGTACTTTTCTGGATATCCATTTCTTGCCTTACAATGCAAAATGCCTTTGTCACCTTCAAGAAAGGGTTCATCAGCCTTGATTTCTACCATATCAGGTGGATCTGTATAAAAGGAAATCAGATTATTTACGTAAATACTTGCATAAAATATTTTATTTTTTGCTGTTACATTGGCAATTAATATTCCAAGTTGCATTGAATATAAAGTGATGCATAAAAATGAGAAAATTTTAAATGAATTCTGTTAGTATTGCAATCTTTTACACTGAAAGAAATGTCCAATACAAATTTTCAAATCCTAACCAATATATTAGAAAATACACATCTATATAAAAAATACTTGTATCCAAGAATTTCATCAGACTACCATTTAAGTTTTGAAGATGTTGGCAAAATTTAATTAGCAAGACACAAAGTTTCAGGAAAAGGATGCAGAATAAAAGGCAACATTGAATATAAGTCTACATAAGTTCCACAACTACTATCATTAAATAAAATGAAATAAAAATGTGTATGATGAAATATTACATTTTTGTAAATTGGAACTGCTGATAATGATAGAATTGTAATAAAATAAGGGAAGTTTAATGTCAAACTAAAATACCACAATATAGGTGTTTTTAAAAAAGGAATTTATGAAAATTTGTTGGTGCAGACTTTTCATAATGTTTTACCTACATTTTGCAAAACTTCATAAATTGCATTACATTATTAATTTCTTTTTTACCTTCCTCAAAACAGATATTTTTTCCATACCTACCAGATCTCAAGAGCACAGAGTATTTCTTAACTGTGCTGTTATCTAATATCCATTTTAATTCCCAGAGTAAAACCAAGTGGTAAGATTAGCTGTAATGGATCTATAATACTGTACATTTTGACTATTATACCTGCTCTATTAACAAATATAAGTGAGCTTATTTTTTTCTGACATATGGGTTCTTAATATGTATATATCTTCCTCAAAACAGACATGCACTATCATCATAGAGAGGATGATAATCATCATTGCTGCCACTGCCACTATCATCTTGTGTCTGCTTTCCATGCTAGCATGGACAATACATTTTAACAAGGTCCTGCAGGCCAGAGAACCACATCTTGCTTAAAAGTCAGTTTTAGCATGCTTTCTGTATACCTTTCCTAATGCCAACCACTTTACAGAGTTGACTTGGTGCTATTTTCATAGCATCAACTCTAATGAAGTTCCTTTGTAACTTGCAAGACTGAAGAGCTATTCAACTAATGGGGAAGATAAGAGATAGGGTGGATGCTTTAAGCAAGGAGTTGAGATGTTAAAGTATCACTGTGGAGGGTGGCAGAAAGATGTGTGGCAACTATTTATTTTGCATCAATGGGTGGGAAGGACTGGAATGGGACTCAAGAGGTAAATATGGTGATGACAAGGTAACAGAACATACATGCATGGTAACATGTCCAAGAGATAAATGGAAGAGAGAAGGATAGAGGAGAATAATGAAGGTTTGCAGATAAGGCTGTAAGAGTGTGAAAGGAGAGTGAGGTGGATATAAAGATGAGGTGAATGAGGTGAGTAGTATATAGAAGGTAAATGTAGAGAAGGGTGAAGAAGGGCGGAGGGAACCAGTATGAGTGGGGTGCAATTGAGAATGAGGAATGAAGACTGACTGAGAATAGTATGGAGGAGAAGAGTGGTGATCAGCAGTACAGAGATGGCAATGGTATGGTGCATAGAAGCAGGTTCTATATCAGTTTCTTACAAGAGCAGAAAAATGTAGTATATTGGGAAATGATAGAGGGATGTGTGATAGAGTGATGAGGGATAGAACTCAGGTTGCAAGTGGAGGAGACTGAGGGGATAGGATACTGGATGTAGAATTAGAGATTGCGAGTGAGATGTGAGGACAGGATGATAGAAGTGGAGTTGAGGTTGTGAGTGAAGTGAATGTGAAAATTGGAAACCAACAAGGAAAGGAATGTAGTCATGGATGACAAAAATGAGGAATGAGTATCAATAGGAGTGGCAGCGATCCAGAAGTTACAAATGAAGATGAGAGTTTAAGATGGATATTAACAAGGGTGAGGTAGGGATTGTCAATTGTTAGAATGAGGAGAATGGAAGTGACTTAGAGGGGGAACTCAGTTGTCTGGATAGATGGGGGAGACTCAGGTGCATAGTGTACATATATATATATTACGCTTTGAGAGCCTTAGCCATGATGTGCAATCATAGGAAGGTAAATCATGTTGAGTACTGCATATCACTAATCAACTTGGTTTGTCATCTCTTCCATGAGTGCCAGCATCCTGATCCTCATCCCATGTCTTTCTCTCACACAGGTTTCATCTACTGTGAGTGATCATTACTTTTCTATACAACTGTCTTCATCCATACATATCACATACCCAAACTAATGTATACTACATTTAATTCTTGGCCAGTTGTTCCCTCAACACATTTGTATTCCATCAGTTTTGCACACTAACATTGCATATCCAGTGGAGCATGAATGCTTTATCTATTTCTAGTCTTTTCAGGTCCTCCACATTCAAGGCTCATGTCTCACGATCATGGAGCATTTCAAGTTGAAAAAAGCATCATAAGGTCAGCTTTTCACACTGAGAGAAAAACTTTATGCTTATGACAGAAGTAATAAATCCATGGACTTTCTCTACTCAGATTTTACATTGGCTACTACACTTTGAGAACAACTTCCACCAATACTGTTTTGATCACCTAGATAACAAAAGCTCTCTATTACATCTAGAAATCTTCCTGGGCTTTTGAAGGCATCATTTCTCATGTTCACTTAATGTTTATTGCTCCAGCACACCTGCTACATACAATGTCCACTTTGTCAACCTACCCATAATTCCATTGTATCTCTTGCACATACACAGTTTGCACTGGATACACTATATCAACTTTCCACCCATTCCTCTTTTTACATATGAAACAAGGTAATTATCCAGATGGACGAAGGGTCTTGTATGTTTTCTGATTTACTAAGTTTTGAATGTTTACCAAGGTAATGAGGCCCTTTGATTCCATGCTTTGCTTTCACACCTGTAATGTTTTCCCAGTCTTACTCCAGCTTCAGCCATAAAAAGAGAACATGAGCAAATAAGAATTCCTGTAGACACCTAATCTTAAACTCCCCTGGAGGTCTTTGATAAATAGAAAGAGACTAAGCACTGATGGTATCCTACCTACACACTAAAGTCATCACTGTACTCATTGCTATTTCTCATATTGCTGACAATACACCTGTATATGGATTGTATGGCTCACATAAGCCATTCTTATACTCCTAGCTTCATCAATAATTACTAGATCCCCAAATGAGTAACCTCTGTCAAAGGCTTTCTCTAGGTCAACAGGTTCTTCACTTGTTGACTGACCAGGAATATGATATCAGTACTTCTTTTTTCCAGAACAAAACTGAACTGCATCTCATCTAGTTTAACTGTCAATTATCAACAGAGCCATAACTCTTTTTCTGACTTTAATGAACTAGTCCAGTAATTTGATATCCCTCTAATTACTGATCTCTTTTCCTAAATAAAATTTAAAGAGCTCCCAGATATTTAGCCATAAGTCTTTAAATCTTTAAACTGTTTCAGCTTCAAAGTTCTGGTCATGCTGGGGCACTATTTATAATGGCATTTGACCATAAGTTTATTTCCCCTGTATATTCAACTTGCATGATAAAACTACACAAATTCCAACAATGCAATTAGATACATAGTTCCAGAAGAATAAAACAATGCTCACCTGGTTTGGAATCACAGGATATTATATATTTTCTCCCTTCACTCAAAAACCTACAGCCAAACCAACCAACATATACAAAAGACTAGAATCTTACAGTTAAAAATTTTTTTTCATATTTGAATTAAAAAAAGAAAATGATAAAAACAGAAGATAAAAAATTTCAAAAGATGCTCCACTTATACTCACAATGAATAGTTAAATTCTTTTCACGAGACACATTTGCAGCAATATGAATGCCCAGACACTTGACTGTTTGATGAGATTTGGAAGGTATTACATTAATTTCAACTTCTTCTTTACTAGTATTTGAGTATTTTTCATACTTCAGGGTTACACTTGCTGGTGGATTACCACCTTTCCAACTGCAGTGGAATTTGGTTGGAGTATCAACACATACTTTTCCTCCAGAAACATCTAGTATCATACTGTCTTCTGGAGAATCTATGAATTTCAGAACATAAAGAGTTAAAAGAAAAACAAACAAAATCAAATTAGTGCACTTAATAAAAGAACAAAAAAGTAAAGAAAAAAAACAAACCAGAAGTATATTTTGAAGAAAATGAGCAATTTTTCAAAATTTTAAAAATATGTTTCTAATAATAAAGATTTGAACATTGGTCACGTTTGTAATAAATCAGGTACAATTTTGAGAGGAGGGGCTATGTCAATATCAATGACCCAAGATGGGTTCTCTCTTTTACTAGCCTTGAAGAAATGAAAGTCAAAAAATCAATTTCAATAGAATTTGAACTCAGAATGTAAACAGGCCTAACTAAATAATTAATTTTATTTTGTCCCATCTTCTGCTGATGCTGCTTATTTACCACATTAATTACTTTGGATTTTAGGGCAGTGAGCGGGCAGAACTATTAGCATATCAGGAAAAATGCTTAGTGGCATTTCAACCAACTTTATATTCTGAGGTCAAATTTTGCTGAGATCAACTTTGCATTTCATCCTTCCAGGGTCAATAAAATAAGTACCAAGTAGGACACTGGAGTCAACGTAATCAACTTACTCCAACTCCTAAAATTGCAGGCCTTGTGCCAAAATATGAAACCAATAATTACTTTTGATTTTTGCAAAAAGCCAGCAATTTCGAGGTGAAGTGTGTTAGCTGATAACATCAACCACCTGACTTTATTTCTTTATTTTATCAACATTGGAAGGACTAAGGGTGAATTTAATCTCACTAGGAAATGAATGCGAATATTGCAACACATCTTGTTTGACACATCTTGTCTGTCAGATTGATACCATAATAATAATAATAACAATAATGATAATAATGTAAAACTAAAGGCACAAGGTCTGAAATTTGGTGGGAGGTGACTAGTTAATTACATCAACCCCAGTATTTCACTGGTACTTAATATATCAACTCCAAAAGGATGAAAGGCAAAGTCAACCTCTGAGGAATTTGAACTCAAAACATAGGAATGGGTGAAATGCTACTTAACATTTTGCCTGGTGTGCCAATGATTCTGCCAGCTTGCCATCTTGAATAACAATAACCCTATTATGGGCTCAAGGAGTGAAATTTTGAGGGAGGTGGGGTTAGCCAATTACAATGACCCTAGTCATCTGTAAAGATGAAAGACAACCTCGTGCCATTTGAATTCAGAATATAAAGACAAATGAAATGTTGCAAACATTTTGTTTAGCATGCTAATGGTCTTGTCAGTTCACTGCCTTAACAATAATAATAATGATTTCAAATTCTGGCTCAAAGTCAGCAATTTTGAGGGAGGGGCATGGTGATTACATCTATCCCAGGGTTCAACTGGTACTTATTTTATCAACCTCGAAAAGTTGAAAGGTAAAGTTGACCTCAGCAAAATTTGAACTCAAAACATACAAATGGATGAAATGTTGCTAGGAATTTTGCCTGGTGTGCTTACAATTCTGCTAGCTTACTGCCACAATAATAATGATGATAATAATAATAATAATAATATGATAATAATATAATAATAAATAATAATAATAATAATGATGATAATAATAATAATAATAATGATAATAATAATAATAATATATATATAATATAATATATAATAATAAATAATAATAATAATGATAATAATGGTGACAGTTAGACAATTTTCCAGGAATTAGTCAATATCACCAATATTATATAATTTTATTTTGTTTTATCAACACCAAAAGAGTGAAAGGTACACCTGACCATTGCAAGAATAGAACTCAGTACATAAAGTGTTGGAACAAACACCACAAAGCCTTTTTCTAATGCTTCAAAGATTCTGCTAATTTGCTACATTAACAACAACAGCTACAATTTCTTTCATTTGAAAGCTGGGTGATGGATGAGGGAGACAATACACAAAGATGAACATAAAATGTGGTGATTTAAATAGAATTGCATGATAAAAATGTGTAGAAAACATACACAGTAAAAATACAAAACAAGGTAAAATGTATACATAGTTGTTGGCACCACTCTGTCCAGATTTGGTTCATTTGATGCCTCCACAATACTTAAACTTGACATGGCTGAGAAGGCCAAGTCAGGAATGGAACAACCTCACGCATTGACTGCATGGCAGGGTGGGTGTGGACTTGGCTGCAGTTGTCAGGCCTTGCATTGCTTTCTTTTGCTTCTTCTTCAGTCTTTCTCCTCAAAAGTGAAATGAATTGCTCTTCGCCAAGGTGGACAGTTGACAATTTCAGTTTCCAGGTATTAAGGGTGATTGCAGCTTGAAGGAGGGAAGACTTCAGTTGTTCTTTGAATCTGCAGTTTGGGGGTCTTCAATGCCATTGCCAAACTCACTGTAGAGGATGGGGCTGTTCAGATGATATAATGTCTTGACCACTTGAGGCAATGCTTGAAGATGGCAACTTCAATGCTTGGCATTTCTGAATGATCGAAGACTTTGTAGATGACGTGTCAGTCCTGCCATTTGATATTGAGGATCTGTTAAAGCTTAGCTGGTTGGAAATGCTCAAACTTTTTCAGGTCTTTTCAATACAGAGCCCATGTCTCACATGTGTAGAGCAAGGTGAAGATGACAAGGACATGGAACACCATGAATTTTGTTCAGAGAGGGAGCCTGTGGTTGTTGAATACATGCTTGCTGTGTCTTCTAAAAGCCAAATGGGTGGATTTGATGCAGTGGTCGATGTCCCTTTTGTATGGTGCAGATTGTGAGAGAGTGCTGCTGAGGTACTGGAAATAACTGATGACTTCCAGAGGTGTCCCCTATGTTGACAGTAGCTTCTAGTATTTCTTGTCCAGGAACAGACTACACAAGTCTTTTCATTTTGTCCTCATTCACTTCCATCCCAAAGCAATGGTAGGCTTCTAAGACAAGAGTCAAACAGTGCTGGAGGTCAACAACAGAGGCAATAGGAGTAGCACTGTCATTTGTGTACTGGAACTTCTTGATGCTGCTATTTGATGTTCAAGTTTTGGATCTTAGGCGTGCCAGGTTATAGAGTCTGCTATGCAGGTGATAGCGGATATTGACACTGAGAGAGTCATGTGGGATTTCATTGAGCATCACCATCAGGTTGAAGGAGAACAAGGTAAGAGCCAGGATGCAGCTTTCTTTCAGACCTCTGGAGATGAAGAATGATTCAGAAAGTGCATTTAGTTTGCAAACATCCTACCATGCCATCATAGAGATGTGAGATCTCAAGTTGGTGATCGGTCCAGCAATCTATTTGTTTGTACACTGACCACTGAAAATACTCAATAAAATTGATAATATTTCAGACTTTGCTTGTTATTGACCATTCTGCACATAACAGTTCACTTATTTTCTAAAAATGGATTAGTGGGAGTCAACTTGGTGGTGTATTGGCAATCCATGTATCATTTCACTATGATGTCTACATGTCCTTATAAAAAGCAAAGTTTGTTTGTTTCTAGGTTGACCACTGAAAACACTAAATAAAATTGGCAACATTTCAGGATTTTTACATCATTTGAATTAATCTAACCATTCTGCAGATAACTGTGCACTTATTTTCTGAAAACAGAATGAAAAGGGGGCAAGTAGGAGGTGTACTGGCTACTATTTCTAGCAATTCACATACAGTCTATTTCACTATCATGAATGCTGAAAATACTAAATAAAATTGATAGTATTTCTGGTTTTGTGTATCAAAGTGGCTGAGTTCCTTTCAAGTGTTGGGGCTCACGGAGGCAATGACCAAGACCTTTGGCATTATGTCGTGCTTGAGAAGAAGACCCATCAAGCCAAGCAAAATCAGTTGCAACAAATACAAGTGTCACACTAATTGGCACCTGTGCCTGAGGCTCATAAACACACCCCAGTGTCATGCCAGTGGCATGTAAAAGCACCCATTACACACTCAGAGTGGTTGGCATTAGGAAGGGCATCCAGCTGTAGAAAACGATGCCAAATCTGACTGGAGTCTGGTGCAGCTTTCCAGCATACCAGCCCAGTCAAACCATCCAACCCATGCCAGCACGGCCAATGGATATTAAATGATGATGATGATTCCGCACATAACTGTACACTTATTTTCTGAAAATAGATGGGGGTGACTTGGTGGTGTATTGGCTCCTATTTCTAGCAATCTACATACTATTTCACTGTAAAAAAAAACAAAGTTTGTTTTTACACTGACCATTGTAAACAATAAATATAAAAAGCAAAGTTTGTTTGTTTATGTAGTGAAAAAATACATTTGTTAATATAGATATGTATATACATTAATACCTAATACATTATTCATCATTATCTCATTTGAATTTCGTTTTCATGTATTATCAGTTTTCATGTTACATTTGATAACATCTATAAACAAGATTTTTGTCCTTGGTAGCAACTGTTATTTCCTATATATTTACCCCTAGAAAGTATAAAAAATGGCTTATATTCCTTTCAAACTTTGCTTTTGTTACATTTATTCAAACCCCAAAGAATCCTCTCAACACATGGCTATAATGCTCCACCACTACTCCAGCTCACAATTAGAGATTAACAGATTGTCAACCAATAACAGACATGCTCAAGTGATAAAGATCAAGCAAATATGTGGTATCAAGCAGATTATATGCTACAACAATATTTCTGCTTCAGCAGCTCAGCAGTGAATCAGTCTGAAGTATAATGGAAATGAGACAGTTTCAAAACATTGATGACTTGATCACAATAGCAAAGTTTGAAGGTGATGCTACTCATTCCCTTTGATTTATAGATAGAAGCAAATAAGAAATAACACTAACTGACCAAAGAAAAACAAAATTAATTAACATTTTGTTACAGTGTAATTTGGTCTCATTTTCATCCTATTATTATATTTAGTTTTTTTTTTGCATCAATTATATGGTGTATATTCTTCAACCTGTAATTACAAACACAACCGTTTTCATTTTAATGATTTATTTAAATATTTCAGTTTCATCTGAATTCATGGGCATGTCACATAGACATATGTCCATTATGGACAAATGTTTAATAGTTACCTATATCTATCCTTTTAAATATATTATTCTAAGAATTTTACAATATGGACTGATAAACTAACATGTTAAAAATATTTCTCATAATTCACATCATTTTCAGGCAACAATCAACTCCAACTTACAATTTTCTATTAAAAATTTACACACAAACACATACATATCTATCTATATGTATCTATATACATACATGCATATAAATATGTATGTATATGTAGCACTTGTCACTATGTCAAAATTATTCTATTGACCTGTGAACTGTTTTCACGAGTGCATAATATATGGATACACGTAATGCATATAAACATTGTGGACCCACGAGCATGTCGCTACTAGTAATGCAGGCTTCATGTATGCACTTATGCATACAAGTGTATGTCTCTATATATATGTGTACAATGTGATGCTGGTTATAATTTAGAAATGTATATTATCATGATGTGCACAGCTACTTCTCTATTGCCAAAGACTAATTGTTGCCTTAATAATAATAATGTCAAAGACTTCCAATTTACCTGAAACCTCCACCATAGTTGCATATCCACAAAAGATAATCAGAACCGATGGAAATTTTAATTGTTATCTATGTTGCAACCTGTACCTGTACCTGCTAACTCTAGGCTGCAGGACCCACTATATTCAAGCAAGCAACCGCCAAGATCCTGATTTTGAAAACATCACAACTTCCCTCCCAGGCTTCCTAGATTCACAAGCTCAGAGCTGCCACAATCAATGTGAGAACAATGAAAGGTATGTCTGGTGAGATTGATGAAATGCTTGAGTGGAGGCATGTGGATGCAAGAGGTTATGATGAAAGTGAGCCTCAACTAGACTGCTCACAAACCAAAATGGAAAAGGAAGTTATAGAAGCTCAAGTATCCTTCAAATGGGCAAAGACTTTAGAGATGTTCTTAATGAAACCTTTCGTGAGTAGGTAGAGATGGAGTCATGCAACATAGAGGACAATTGGGAGTTCTTATGGGACAATCAACAAAATGTGACAGATCAAACCTATGATTGGAGTAAAGTTTCTTTCTCTCAGACCAAGTTGACAAAGTGGTGAAACAGTGAGATTGATGGAGTTATAAAAGAGAAGAGACAGGCTTGGAAATAATGGAAGAGTGTGGGTACTAAAGAAACATATCAGATAGGTAAAAAAGAAGCAATGCGTCAGGTATATCTGGCTTGGGCAGAAACAGAAAGGAAGAGTTTTGCCAATGTTTTACAGTGTGAAGATCAGAGATTTGAGGTATTTCAGATTGCTAGACCGTGTGTTAGAGAGAAACAAGATGTTGTGGGGGAGAAGGATGTACCAACAGATAATGGTACGCTTGCTCTTAGTAATCCTGAAAAGAAAGTGGCATAAAAAAGTTATTATGAAAGACTATTAAATGTGGACAATGAATGGAAGAAAGAGAGTCTCCGTCATGTGAACCCAACACAGGGACCATCTATCCTAGTTGACAGTAGCATGATATATAAGGCAATTAAAGATACGAGGTAGTATCAAAACGTTCCCGGACTAGTTATGTTTAATAAAAAATTACTTATTTACTTACTAAGTTTTAACATCATCTCTTTCGAAATAGTCACCTTGTGTGACAATACTCTTGTCTCAGCGTTCCTGCTTCTTTTGGAATCCAACCTGAAAGTTGTTTTCCATAAGTGAGTTGAGGATCTTCTGTGATTAGAAGTGTTAGAACCATGACCATTGAGCTGCATTTTCATCTTGGGAAATAGATGGAATTCTGCAGGCGCTAAATTTGGTGAACATGGTGGGTGTGGAAGTCATACCATGTTATTTTGAGGGAGAAACTCACGAGTGAGGGGAGCTTGGTAACAGGGTACACTGTTATGAAGAATCCAATTCTTCTCACTCCATAAATCTGGTTGCTTTCACCAAATGTCCCTTCCTCAAATGTTTCAAAATATCTCAGTAGAAGTTACAATCGACAGTCTGGCTCTGGAGGATGAACCCTCAATGCACAATATCACAGATGACGAAGAAAATGATGAGCATGTTGTTGATTGAGCTGTGACTCTGTCGTGCCTTCTTCAGTCATGGAGATGAAGGGCTCTTCCACTGTGATGACTGCTGCTTTGTCTCAGGGTCAAACCTGTAGGCTCAACTCTTGTAACTGGTGATGATCCTTGACATAAAAGATGAGTCATCAGTGGCATGCTGACGAAGATCTTGACAAACTTCAACATGATACTCTTTCTGCTCAGTAGGTGAGAGACAAACTTGGCAGAAACACACCACATGTTCAATTCAGGTATTAGAATTGCCTGCATGGACCCATACAACAGACCAACAACATCAGCAATGTCATTCATTCCTCCGACACAGCCCTCATGCACAAGCTGAGGAATTTTCACCACTTTCCTGGGGGTGATTCTTGTTGCAAATCTTCCAGATTGCTCAGTGTCTTTCAGGAATGTTCTTCCACTTTTGCAGCGCCTGTACCACTCAAAATATTGTGTATGATTCATTGCCTTGTTACAATAATCCTGCCAGAGCTTGCTCAATGTCTCTGTAGCAGACTTCTCAAGTTTAACACAAAAAGTTTAATGCAAAATTTCACGTTGGCTCTTCGTTGAAACTTCATGTCTGTGACAAAATTATAGACTACAGAATACACATGACCACAAAAACACAAATTTCACAACTTGTAATGTAAACACAGCGATACCATTTGACACACTACTTTGATAAGGTCACTACTTCACAGCTTTCATTGCACATGCAACTGTATACTGCCAACTGTTGGCACACTATAGAACTAGTCTGGGAACTTTTTGATACTACCTCATATCTTACTGATGAATAAACATGTGTTTAACTGAACAGTAATTGTCCATTTTTATTATTATTGTGTGTATGTATGTGTGTGTTAATGTATCATCATCCTTTTAATACCAAATGTTCCATGCTCACATGGAACTGTGGACATGAAGACAGATTTCTTATAACCAAGTGCCTTTCCTAATGACAACTCTCACTTATTTCCCAGTAAGGTAATATTTCCCTATTGACCAGACAAGTTTTCAAAGACAATTGGAAATAAAAGGCACTATATGCATGATAGTGTCATTCATCACATAATGTCAAGGCAAGGAGACAGTAACATACACACATACATACATCTAAGCATACATATGGTAGGATTCTTTCAGTTTTTACATGGCACTGGCAGCAGTAACATCACTAAGTAAGTAACTTGCAAGGCAAGACTCCTCAACTGAGAGGAGGAAGAGTATCAAAAGAAGTGGTTTTGTGCTAAGTGATAAGAGTTTAGAGTATGAATAGAGGGACAGAAATAGTTGCCTTGCAGTAGAGGAGATGCATGGCTACCTCAGCTGGAAAAAGAAAGGGTGAGAGAGATGATTATGTGATGGGGGGGGAGTGCACTCAAGTTACAGGGAGGTGTAAGTGATTGGATAGGGTGAGTGGATGGGTAAGTTTATGAGAATGCAAAAGAAGAGTGAAAGGTGGAGGGGAAGGTCTGTAGTAAGTGGACACAAGCAGACAGAAGTGGAATGTTAGGAGGATATGTTGTTGGGAAGAGATTTGATGGGGACACATTTTATGCAGGTAGGTTTGCAAAGGTGCAAAGGGAGAGTGGGAGATAGAGGGGAGGGGAATACAGTGAGTGGTGAATATGGGTGGAAGGAGGGGGAGGTGTTTGGATTGTGGGGAAGAAGCTTGCCTGGAGCATAGACATAAATGACATGCCTTAATTGTCCTGATTTTACTTAGCTGGATGAACCTTCTCAAGCACAGCGAATCACCAACTGTTTCACAGGGGTTTTGTTGATTACAATGACTCCAGTACTTGACTGGTACTTACTTTATCGACCCAAAATGATGAAAGGCAAAATCACCTTCAGGTGGAATTTGAACTCAGGATGTAAAAACCAGAAATGCTGCTAAGCACTTTGCCCAGTGCAGTAATGATTGAGCCAGCTCACTGTCTTATATGGAAATAATAATAATAATCAAAAAACAGTATGGTATTCAATGCTTTATAGGATATATAAGTATTTCAACAAAATTCTGAATTAACTATTTAACATTTGTAGAAACATTATACAACTTTACATTTGACCTCATTAGTATCTCTCAATAAATACAACAGATTTAAAGCTCCAAGTATATACACTTTTCCCAATAATAATAATAGTGTATAGGAGTTTTGACATCTGTGGCTGCCTAATGTTTCTACAAATGTCATATAAATACTTTGGCATTTTTCGGAAACACATGTATGTCTAATAAAGTGATGGATACCATACTGGTTTTTTAATTATTACTATTATCATTGTTGTTGTTGTTATTTGGCTTGTATTCTGCACAGTAGCCTACCCCAAGTTTGATGCCCTGTATCATAATACATTGGATATTAGTGTGAAGTGCGGAACCCACAAATGAGCCTGATCTTTGGTGACATATCGTACTTTACAGCGTCTTTCTTTTGATATATACTAGTGTGAACAAGCTATCTTCAAGATAGCATGTCTTACATTGGTTTGATATCATTGTATCGTATATATATATATATATATATATATATATAAAAATATGCAACAAGGGTATACAGAAGTAATGCAGTACAGAAGTAATGCAGTACAATCGTTTCACGTAATTCCATTTAATTGAACAATGCAATCATTACATCAATTTAAATGCAGAGCAATCCTCAGCTGCACAAAGAGATAGAATTTAATTAAATTAAATCAGATGGACACATTAGTATAATTTTACATTAAATCTCCAAGAAGGTAAGGAGATTTACAGAGAACATGCTGTCTTCACTTCAGCTTAGAAGCTACTAAGGTATCAGGAAGAAAGACTTGTTACAGATTTTGCTTGTCACTGTTTTATGGGGTCAGTTTTAATTTATAGTCTAGTTTATCAAATATTTGTATATCTAAGGCCAAAAGAGCAAGGAGTAGTGCCTGTTAGGAAGTGGGATGAGGGAATCAACAGAAATCATAGTGGGTATAGTCATAAAAAACTATCAAGATTTATTTGAAGCAGTATCATAAGATTTGGTAAAGGAAATCTGAAATCAAGATTTTAGTAGCCAATTAAAGGGGCAGGCCGCTATTAGACCATTTAAAATGAAACAGGGGAAATCTTATGTGGTACTATAGTTAAAAATTTGAAACATTTTAAACAATATTGCCATACTGTATAAAGTTAAAATTTAGGGTTATTCAGAAGAATATTAAAACAAAAGGATGAAAAGATTTTTTTGAATACTTTTGAGTATATACCAAACTTTTACCACATTAGAGGGAGGCAAAGAAGTTATCTCATAATAGCTTAATATTTATACTTATTATATACTTAAATACGAACTTATAAGATGGTATCTATGAAGATTGATCAATTAGTATATACTGGTATTTAATAAAGGCGTACTGAGGTAAGAGAGCATGCTAACTATATATTAATTAAATTATAATCTAAGCAGTTTATTTTAAGGAGTGAATATACCAGTATTGTTTTATATAAACCAAGTATGAATTTATAGAGGTACAAAATTAGATTCATTTTATAAATAAATAAAGGCTATTTTAAAATAATAGATAATAAAACAATCAAGTAGGGCAGAACACCATAGAAAAGGAATAAAATAGCTCAATCACTAAAAACATGACAAAGTAAATATACCTTATTGACATCAATAGAGAAGGTTTAAAGAAAATGTATTATAATTTAAGTATACTAAACTAAAATTAAATCTTTATTTATTAAGCTAGTATCAATAAAGACTGATACCTGGTATTATCTAAAGGAATATTGATGTTATAGGACATTCTAATTCCATACTAAATTTTAAAACTAAGTATATAATAGGCTTTAGAAGATATTATTGTTACTCCATACATAATATTTCTGGTTTCTAAGGGGTACTTAATTTGAAGGGCTACTTATATAAAGGCCTATATAAATACTAAAATCAGGAGGGTAGAGCACTTAAAAATCATCAGGTAGGGTAGAACACCATAGAAAAGTATATGAAATAGCTTAATCACTAAAAATCATGATGAAGTATATACACAACTTAGTAACATCAATAGAGAAGATTTATAGAAAATGTATACAATTCAAGTATTTAAAACTAAAAATTGTTTATTTACTTATTTAGCTTTTATCTCTAAAGACTGTTACCCTGTATTAGCTAAAGTAATAATGTTGTAGGACATGCTCACTATATACTAATTTTGAGCAAAGAAGTTTCTAATAGGTTTTAAATTTCAAGATCAATAAAGTGCTACTTTCTAAAATATTTAAAGGTACAGGTGACACTATGTACATATGATACCCTAAGGTCTAATCAATTATTAATCAGGTTGCCCTTATCTTTTTGCTTAAAAATTTCATGTTTCCATAGAGAACAGCTCACACCCATATCTGCTATTTCCTTCAATTTCCAAATTTTACTGGATAATAACGTACAAATTGCTTTATACTTAAGTTTAAAGGATGACAGGTAGTTGTATAGACGCCGTTTCATATTAATCAAACAACTGATATATATAAAATCATTAGTTGTAGTTTTTATTGTACAGTTATATATCATGTTCTGGGTAAGATGTAAGCAGAAAGCGAATTGTACTTTAACATCCTCTCCAATGACCACAAATCCACTTTTGATAGCTTAATCAAGGGCATCTCAACCTGCATATCTAACCTCTCTTCCACTGAGGAAATTTTCAATAATCACGCACCATATTACACACAAGCACTTGCTGCTAGCGGCATTTTCCAACAAATAGAATACATCCATAACACCTGGGTCAAACAATATATATCTCAAATCACATCTCAAACACCCACCAACCATCATAATAACAACCAACCACACACACTCATTGATGGAACCCAGGAAGGTCTTACACCTAGGCAACCTAGATCCCACATACATACATTTAACACTAGGTCAAAAACTAAAACAACTAAAACAGCTAATAACAAAAGGCTTCACTGCCCACATACATTCTCCAAAAGTATAGATAGCACTTCTTTATCTAAAAACTTTGATAGCACTACATCCAGACACCCTAAAATAAGTGGCAGACGTGCCATTCTGTGGTACATACCCCCATTCTCACTTAACTTTAAGAACTTAGCTAAATCCTTCTTTAAAATACTAGACTCTAACTTCCTTCAGAAACATAAATATCATTCTATCTTTATTAGATCCACTCTGAAACTATCTTATTCTGCCCCACCCAATTTTGAATCTATTGTAGCAGCCTCTAATAAGCACTTTACTATCAAAACTCACATAATTACAACTCTAGTCATAAGAACACTCAACATATACACAGCTCCAGCACAGATGCCCTTACATTAGACCACAACCACAACCCAACCCATCCTACTGACACTGCCCAGAACACCACCACAATTTCGACCACTCTTACAAATAGTACAATTAATAACAACAATAGTAATAATAACAATGACATTAATGATAACATTAATAATACTAATAATCTAGAATCTTCGACCCCCTTCTCTAACCTCTCCTCTGATAATATTACCTCCTCCATTCCTGAACACATTCCCCAAAATTCACTTAATTGTAACTGCCATCCTGGAATCATCTGCCTGTTACAAACCCATTGCAGAAGATATAATGTAATTTATAAAAGCACTGTCCTTAATATATTACACAACTCTACAGCCATATACATAGGATCAACCCAAAATTTTAAGCAGCGATATGCCGCTCACCTCCATTCTTTTAGATATGATAAACATAGTAAATCTACAGCACTCGCCAACCATATACATCATCTCAAAAATACAAATATACCCTACTGGATTCAGGGCATCCCTACAGAGGTCAATGCTCAACCAGCTAGCTTTGCCTGAAGGAGGCACTTCACATATTAAAGCACAACTATCCAACACTGCTAAATAAACATAATGAGGCACTAAGCACATGCAACCACCACTTTTTTCACACATTCAAATTCTTCCACAAATCCAAATGCCTAAATGACTATACAGCATATTTCCACAATACCCCTTAGGTAATCCCAATAACCTTATAAATGTGTGTATGTGTGTGTGTATGTATGTATGTATGCAAGGTATATATACCTGCGTGTATAGGGGCGATAATACTTACAATTACATGTATGTATGGGTCTACATAAACATATGAGTACGTGTTGTATGTGTAGGTGTTGATATGTATAAATATCTATATTAATATATGCATGTGTATACATGTTTATATATATATATATTCTTCTACTACTAAGCATAGACCAGTCCTCTAACCAACCTAACCTATATTCTCAAATTCTTCATTCCACCAATTTACTACTCCTACCCCCGTCTCCGCCCCTCACTTAGGCTCTATCACTACTTTCCTGACAATACTTTACTCTTTACACTCTCATACCTATCTCTCTCTATCACCAATCAACCCCCATTCCTTCTATCTGACACTCTTTACTCTTTACCCTATCATCTTTTTACACTCTCATATCTTTCTCTCTCTATCACCCCACCTCCCCATTCCTACTATCAATTTATCTTGACTGACCACTAACCAGTACATTTTCCCCTCTTCATCTCTTTATTATCTCTCTCCCCACTTTTTTTTGTTTTTTTCTTTTCTTTGTTCCTATCCTCCTGGTTTTGATTTGATGTTACAAATACATTACCAACTTTTAAGTCACTTTAAATAAAACCCTCAATTTAATAACAATGTGTACAAACTCTATACTTGGAGTGACCAACTTTAAATATTATTGGAACTTACTCACAAGGTACTGGACTCTTATATGTATACCATTCTGCCCAAATAATGGATCTACAGATGCAACATCCCTACATATCTCATGTCTATTTTCATTCCTCCATTCTTTGTTTCATATCTATTGCTTAACCATTTTCTTACACTGTCTTGCAGTGTTTCTACAGCTGGATGCCCTTCCTTATGCCAACAAGTCAGAGCATAGTGGGTGCTTTTATGTACCACTGGCACAGGAGCCAGAGGAGCTGGCGTTGATCACAATCGTATGATGCTTTTTACATGCCACCAGTACAGAATTCAGTCAAAGCGGCACTGGCATTGGCCACATCTGGATGGTGCTTTTTACATGCTACCAGCAAGGGGTTTACAACTACTATTTCCATTTGATTTAATTTTGATATTGCTGTTGATGTTGATGTACTTGACTCAATAGATCTCCTCAAGCATGGCATGCCACCCTACGATCCAAGGTACTTTTGAGTGGGCTGGTTATGTGACACTGGTGTAGGTTACAGCTGTGGACTCATTTTATTTGCTGGGTCTTCTCAGTCACAGCATACCTCCAAAGGGCTTGGTCTTTTGTCACTGCCTCTGTGAGGCCCAATGTTCAAACGTCATACTTCGTCATACTCATCCCATATCTTCCTGGGTCTACCTCTACCCCAGATTCCTTCCACTGTTTGGGAGTGGCACTTCTTCACGCAGCTCTCCTTGTCCATCTGTAGTACATGACCATACCAATGCAAATGTCTCTCTTGCATGCCATATCCAATACTTCTTATGTCTAACATATCTCTCAGGGAGCTTACACACTGTTATGTGTTAACACTGGCATTACACATCCAGTGGATCATGGTAGCTTCATTTCTTTCAAGCCTACACATGTCTTCAGCAGCCATGAAGTATGGCAGTTCGCACACATGCATCATACAATCTACCTTTCACTCTGAGTGAGAGACCCTTTGTCACCAGTAGGGGTAGAAGCTTTCTGAACTTTGCCCAGGCTATTCTTATTCTAGTGGTAACACTCTCTGAGCATTCACTCCCCACTACAGACTTGGTCACCTAGGTAGTGGAAGCTATAAACTACTTCTAGTTTCTTCCCCTGGCATGTGATGGAATCTGATTTCTGAGCATCTGTGGTGTTGATTGCCCCTGTGCATCTGCTGCATGTGAAAGCTATCTTCCTGGTTAATCTCCCTTTGATATTACTGCATCTCTTACGTGTCCATAGCTTAAACTGGGTACATCTTATGGAGTTTCTACCTAGACCTTTTCTATAGGTCGAACAAGGCCACCTACCTGAAGGGGTGTGTGATGTGTTCGCCTTCCTACTTACTAGAACTTTGGTCTTTACAACGTTGACTCTAAGGCCCTTTGATTCTAAACCTTGCTTCCACACTTGATGTTTCTTCTCTAGTTCTGGTAGGGATTCTGCTATGAGGACCAGGTCATCAGCATAGAGCAGTTCCCAGGGCAATCTGTCTTGAATTCCTCTGTTATTGTCTGGAGGACTATGATGAATAAGAGGGGGCTGAGGGCTGATCCTTGGTGGACCCCAACTTCTACCCGGAATTCTTCACTATACTCATTTCCAATACTAACCCTACTCTGTATAGGGCCTGTATACCCCTTATTAACCATTTGTCAATCCCCAGTTTCCCCTTTTCCCACCAGATAAGGGATTGGGGGATCCTGTCAAAGACTTTCTCCAAGTCCACAAAAGCCAAATATATCTTGGCTATGTACTTCTCCTGGAGTTGCTGTACCAGGAATATAGCATCAGTGGTGCATCTACCTGGCATCTCATTTAACCAGACTGCATCTCATCTAAGCAGACTCTCTCTCTAATTAGTTGGGCTGTGACCCTCTCTATGACCTTCATCACCTGATCCAGCAGTTTGATACCCCTGTAGTTATTTCTATCTAAAGCATCACCTTTACCTTTGTAGCAATTGACTATGGTGCTGCTGTGCCAGTCATTGGGTATAACTCCATCATGAACCACCAGATGTTTTAAGCATCTCAGTGGTGATTCCTGATAGGCTGGGGGCTTTTCCTAGCTTCATATCCATAATTCCTTTATCTACCAGGGTGCTGTCTATTCAGATAGCTGGTCCCTCTACTGGATCAACATTTAGCAGGCTCTCCTCTCATTCATTCCCCACATTCAGCAGTCTTCCATAATGGCTCCTCCAAGCCTCTTTATTTTCTGAATCATTAAAAGCAAGTGCACCATCATCCATATGGACAAATTTCTCTCCTGTGACATAACAATTTTCCCTTACATACTGTCTTACAATCTGGAATACTTCAGTTCTTTGGTCCTCACATGCCTGGACATGGGAAAACTTCTTCTTTTCTGCTTCTCCCTTGGCTATGTATAACTGGTGCCAGCCTCCCTTTTGGCAATCTGGTACAGTTTTCTGCTACTCCCACGCTTCCAGGCTTTCCAAGCTTGTTTCTTTGTTCTCATGGCCTTGTCTACCGTATTATTCCCCCACCACAAAACTCTAGGTCTGGAAGGGACTTGCACTATCCGCAAGGCACTCAGTAAGCTGTCCTGTAAGAATTTCCAGCTACCTCCTATGTCTGAGGACTGTAGATCCTCCTTCCTCTCGTCAAATTCCTTGATGAGGATGTCCCTAGGTGAGATATATATATGTATATGTAAGTGTTATATATCATCATTATCAACATCAACATTTAACATTCGTCTCCTATGTGTTTGATGGTTTGACAGGAGCTGGTAAGCCAGAGGACTGCACCAACCTCCATTGTCTGCTTTGGCATGGTTATTGCATGTGGATGACCTACCTAATACACCTTCTCCTCGACTTATGACCTATGTGACTTATGACAATCTGCACATATAACCACAAAAAATAAATAAAATACAAAATCAATTTTTGGATTTTGGACAGTTGTGCATACGATAACCATGGCAGCATCTGGTAATACAGGTCTCCCTCAAACCCAGGCATCCACTGCCTGCCACTGTCTCTCACTCAGTTGCAGAGATTGAATTGGAAGTACACAGAGCAGTAGAAGAAAAAGTGAGAAAGAAGAAGATGAACCAGAAAAGAAATTCAAAATGAAGTGTTTATTGTTTCGTTTTCGCAATTCAATAAAACTTTTACCAGTTTCAAAGCAATGGATCCTAATGTCAACCGCTTTGCAAAGGTTGAATGTATCATTCAAGATACTGTGTATTGTTATCATAAGATATATGACAGGAAAAAAAACAAACTATTCCAACAAAGCTCACCATGTTCCTCAAAAACCCCTCTGTCTCAACCCAAGAACCTGACTGTGAAGATTAAAATTGTATTTTAATTGCACTTTTTTCACAGGAACAATTTTTTTATTGTATGTATGTGAAATTTCTTTTGTTTTAATTTTTACATTAATTTTAGATTGTATTTTTGTTTACAGTGCAATAAGGTACTTATGTATTTTTTACATTATATATAATAATTATAGATTAAATTTTTGTGTTTTATATTTTTGTAATGAAAATACTGCTGAAAAATATAAATTCACCATACAACCTGTCAGTCGGAATAGGACACATTCGTAAGTCGAGAAGAAAGTGTATATGCGTGTGTGAGTATCTGTGTGTATATAGAAATATGAGTGTTATTTATTTATACATGTAGGAGCATCAAGGAAATAAAACAAGTTGAAAATACACTGAGTGGCCATAAGAGATGCATTTACCCAGAATATAAACAGTACCTACAAGTTACCTTATGCCAACCAACACATATCAAACCAAATATACCATTTAACCTTGCTAGAACTTCACTCTCTTGTTTCCAATCTTGAAGTACAGTATAAAACGCTCCAACAATTAAAACAGGCAGTACTTGAAAGACAATACCTGTCTAAGATAACAGGGAATTGAATAGAACATGCCAAAGCAATAGACATTGAAGATACACACTAAACTCTACCTTTTATAACAATTATTACATCACAGACCACAAGAAACACTAAGACATTTAACGTTAAAAAGGCAAAAAACTATATACCAATTCAGAACTACTTCCTATAAACAGCTGAAAAGTGTGGTTCTAAATTCATAACTTGTACTAAACTTATTGAAGATACATAACATAAATTTAAATCAGCATATCGTTTTATTGTGAAAACAACTTCATTTGCTCATCAAATAATTTAACATATGTCATCAAATGTAATATATGCAGTGAAGATTACATTGGACAAACCAAACTGACTTTGAAAATGAGATTAATGATACACTAAGATTAATAATACAAATTTGAGATTCCAGGACTAGATACATCTCAAACAGTGAACAGTTGGACCTGTAAGAATTAGCACTTCCTTCTCTAAGCCTAGATTCGAAATCGAATCCAAGAATCATCGTTCGTCCAAAGCAATGCAATTAAAGGCGCGAAAATAGGATCTCTTTGTTCTGTCAAAAAGTGATTGATCATCTCCCTTCGACCTGCGACCTCAGCCATGTCAGGCTAAGTTCAAATGGACAAGTGCTGACCTAAATAAGTATTGTCTCTATTGCGATATGTCTGTTTTTCTAGCTGTCACAAATATTATAAATACAATGGGGAAAACAGAGAAGGGACACACAATCGCAGCGGTCATGGCAGCAGACAGATTTATCTCGCCCCGCGTTTTGGCAGACAGAGAGAAATGCCTACAGTATCTATCGACAACTGTTTCGAATGATTCACGCACACACTCACACACACAAACATATTCATTTTTAATATGTGTTCTATACAACCAATTCGTAGCATTTGCTTATATTTGTATGTAGTGTACTTATAACCCTGTAAATAAATCCCTTTTTAATCATGAAACAATTTATGTATTTATTTACATACACACACATCCACTACATTTGGTGACCCCGTCAAAAGAATTGCGCCTTCCCCGGAAACAGCTTCATCAACCGCGTCGAAGAAATACAGCTTGCACATCACCCGGCAACGAAACACCTGAGAATTCCGACGAACACAATGGCCCTCCCGGAACAGAATCCAGCGGCCAACATCATACCTCCGATCGACATGGCATTCCAAGCAGCGATTTCTTTGAAAATTCCACCATTCTGGACCCACGACCCTTCATTACGGTTTTACCATATAGAGGCACAGTTTTCCTCTCACCGAATACTGAGCGATGCGTCTCGACTTTTGCATGTTATCGGTTTTCTGTCACCAGAAATCACAAACTTTGTCCGTGATCTTATCATGGCACCACCCAATTCTGTGTCGTATGACACTTTTAAAACCATTCTGATAAACAGAACCTCCGAATCGCAACAGAAACAACTTCACTAGCTTTTGATATCGGAAGAATTGGGTGACAAAACGCTGTCCCAGCTTCTTCGTAGAATGAAGCAGCTTCTCGGAGATGAGAGCCTCCCGGAAAAAAATTTCAAGCAGCTTTTTCTCCAGCGTCTGCCCTCCAATACCCAGGTTGTTCTCGCTTCTACTAGAGAAAATACATCCATTGAAGAACTGGCAGAGCTAGCTGACAAAATAGCCGAAGTACCGCACAAATATCCAATGGTATCGACGGTGACGCCAGCCGCTCCTAGTACCAATCCTTTCCGTGCACAAACCAGTTCTTCCGAGATTTCGGATTTGCTTGCATTAATGACGCAGCAAGCTGCACAAATACAAATCCTCACAGCCCAAATACAAGCCCTAAAGCTTAGTCCCCAGCGTCGAAGCACCAGCCGATCGCGACGAGATGGCAGACGGTCTCAAAGCCCCAGTGTTACCCGCAACTCACATGACATGTGTTGGTACCACCGAACATTCAGAACACGGGCACAAAAATGTACGGTACCATGCTCATTTTCCTTATCAAGTTCGGGAAATGGCACAGCCAGGAATTGAATGCGACGGAAGTTCCTGGCTCGCACCCACACAGTCCCCTGTTTTTCGTTTGTGATCGGGTAACAGGCACGTGTTTCCTGGATGACACCGGTGCAGAAGTCAGCATCATCCCTGTTTCCAACACTTCTGGAAAAAGAAAAGAGACACCAGTCTGTCTTCAGGCAGTCAACCATTCACCCATCCCAACCTACGGTGAACAGTCCCTAACATTGAACTTAGGACTACGCCACACATTTCAGTGGGTATTCGTCATCGCTAAACTGCCGACCCCTATTTTAGGAGCCGATTTCCTGCATCATTTCGGTCTCCTGGTAGACATTAAGAACAGACGACTTGTCGACAGCACCACCAAGCTTACTGTGCGCGGTATAGCCGCTCATATGGCCACAGTCAGCCCAACTATATTGCTTACAACAATGGCTCGTCACAGTTCTATCCTGAAGGAATATCCGGACGTCGCTCGACCAGTATTCCACAACCAGCCGATCAAGCACGACGTTATCCACCACATCAAAACCAGCGGTCCACCTGTTGCTGCAAGGCCCCGAAGGTTACCACCTGATCGTCTCCAGGCCGTCAAGCGGGAATTCCAGCACATGCTCGACTTCGGAATCATCTGCCCTTCCAGCAGCAACTGGTCCTCGCCGATACACTGCGTCCTCAAAAAATCATCGACCGATTGGCGGGTTTGCGGCGATTATCAATCGCTGAATAAAAGCACTATTAGTGATGCCTATCCAGTGCCCTTTCTTCAAGACTTTTCGAGCTCGCTGCATGGAGCTCGCATCTTTTCCAAAATCGACCTTGTGCGAGCATACAACCAAATCCCAGTGGAACCTGCGGACATTCCGAAGACAGCGGTCGCTACACCTTTCGGAATGTTTGAATTCCTGCGTATGCCTCTCGGTTTACGCAATGCGGCACAGACATTCCAAAGGTTTATCGACATGGTGACTAGAGGTTTGCGTTTCGTCTATGCCTACATAGACGACATAATCGTGGCCAGTAACTCGGACAACGAACATAACCAACACCTTCACCTGCTATTCGAACGCCTTTGCAAATTCGGTGTTGTTATCAACCCTAGTGAATGTATGTTCGGAGTTGCTTCCCTTCATTTTCTAGGCTACGTCGTCGATAAGGATGGAATTCGTCCCCTTCCCGAGAAAGTCAAGGCCATCGTGGATTTTCCACCACCCACATCTCTCCGCAAATTAAGAGAATATCTCGGTCTAGCGAATTTCTATCGACGATTCATACCCCACCTCGCTGAGATAGCGCAACCGCTCACGGATTTGCTACGTCAGCGAACTTGCAAAAATGCAGATATAGCTCTGACCGAAGATCAACTCGCTTCTTTCGCTACGCTGAAAAATGCGTTATCTAATGCTAGCATGTTGGTTTATCCAAAACCAGACGCCCCGCAGTGTTTACTCATTGATGCATCCGATTCCAGAGTTGGAGGTGTACTACAGCAGCTTGTTGACGGTATATGGGAACGGTATAAGGCAGCGAGCTGGCAGAAACGTTAGCATGCCGGGCGAAATGCTTTGCGGTATTTTGTCTGCCGCTACGTTCTGAGTTCAAATTCCCCCGAGGTCGACTTTGCCTTTCATCCTTTCGGGGTCGATAAATTAAGTACCAGTTACGCTCTGGGGTCGATTTCATCGACTTAATCCGTTTGTCTTTCCTTGTTTGTCCCCTCTGTGTTTAGCTCCTTGTGGGTAGTAAAGAAATAGGTATATGGCAACCGTTGTCTTTCTTTTCTAAGCGGTTAAAATCCGCGGAAACCAAATACAGCACATTCAGTCGGGAATTATTAGCGGCATACCTGGCCGTTAAGCATTTCCGTCACATGCTAGAAGGTACCAATTTTGCCATATACACCGACCACAAGCCATTAGTATATACATTTAACACTAAGCCGGATCGCCACTCGCCGAGAGAAATCCGCCACCTCGACTTCATATCGCAGTACACGACGGATATACGCCACATCAAAGGGACGACCAACTTAGCAGCCAATGCACTTTCACGCACGCAGATCAATGCTATCCACACCACGTCTACAATTGATCTGGCACGTATAGCAGCTGACCAGGAGAATGACGAAGAACTTCTAAAGCTCCGGAATTCGTCATCTTTGAAATTTCAGCATGTTCCACTACCATCATCCACGGCCCATATTTGGTGTGATATCTCCACTGGTCACCAACGCCCTTATGTACCACAGAAACACCGTCGAGAGGTTTTCTCCGCTCTGCATTCTCTGTCACATCCTGTTATTCGCTCCACTCAAAAGCTGATATCGACCCGTTTTGTGTGGACCAGTATCAACAAGGATATCAAAGAATGGACCAAGTGCTGTGTTGCGTGCCAAAAAGCAAAAATCCACCGGCACATAAAATCACCAGTCGGTTCCTTTTCGCAACCTGACGCACGATTTCAGCATGTTCACATTGATATCGTCGGACCCCTGCCACCTTCGCAGAACTATACATATTTGCTTACCTGCGTAGACCGTTTTTCTTGATGGCCCGAAGCCTGGCCCTTATAAAATACATCAGCAGAAACGGTCGCCAAAATGCTGATATCACAATGGGTTTCGCGTTTTGGCACACCCGCAACAATCACCACCGACAGAGGACGTCAGTTCGATTCCCACCTTTTCACTGAGCTGACTCGTCTCCTCGGGTGTAAACACACCCGCACTATGGCTTACCACCCTGCAGCAAATGGCATGGTCGAACGCTTTCACTGCCAACTCAAGGCATCTATCAAAGCAGCTCCAGACAGTTCTCACTGGTTGGGACATATCCCTCTCATCCTCCTTGGATTTCGATCCACGGTTAAGGAGGAACTGGGATATACTTTGGCTGAACTCGTTTATGGCACAGCACTCACCTTACCCGGGCAGATGATCGAACCTGTTTCACAAGACTTTCCTGACCCACAACAATATGTGCACCGATTATGGACATCCATGTCGCAGTTATCACCTTCAGGCCCCAGACAACAGAACGTTGTTTCATGTGTCCCAAAAGATATCAACACTTGGACTCATGTTTTCATGAGGAATGATGGGATACCATCTCAACTTCGGCCACCATATTCCGGGCCCTACAAGGTTATCAAAAGAGAACCCAAGTATTTCGTCCTCGATATTGGAGGTAAATGAAATACGGTCTCGATTGATCGTTTAAAAAAAGCTTTATCGAGGAGGACTTACATTCAGTTCCCTCCTTTCCTCAAACAGACTCAACAACTCCAGCAAACACCACAGATTCTACACAACCCGACACACCAAATCGGGAAGAACAGTTCGATGGCCAGCAAGGTTTGTGCAAGTTTTTCGGGTAAGTTCCGAACTCTTAACTTATCCATCTTCCTAAATGAAATGCATACATCAACACATAACTCACATGACTGCATCACCCACATACAAACCCAAAGAAATCAAAGAACATTCGTGTACATCACGGAAAAAAAATGAAAACAAAAACGTTGTTCCACATCAACGAAAAACTGTCTGTATGAACATTTACGGAACATTTCACAATCGAACTTTGCCAATGAACATTTCTTTAATTTTTGCATGTACATATGTTTTGTTTTCTCTTTAAAATGTTTTGCTTTCTTGTAAATATATTTTTTGCTACCTGTATGTTCACACTCATTTACAAGTCATATTCTCATGTATGCTACCACTCGATCTTTTTCGCCATTGAAAGACACCTTGCCTCTATTAGACCTCTAGTGGGTCGAGTAATCAATAGACACACATCTCTTACAACGCGCCAACATATTTCTGCCTGGGCAAATATACGTATTGCCCACCATATAGCACACACAAACAGTAAACATTTGCTTCATATTTTTATTGTTCATTTGTCTGTTACAATATGTAATTTTTTTCATTCTTCTTTGAACATTTCTTCATATCTTTGAGAATATACAGAGAAGGTGATCCAGTCTTCTGGATTATAACTGAATTCTTCAACTGGGTTTGCTACGCTCTCTGGTGAGTATGAACCTTATGTATTTTTAAACTTCTTTAATTTTAATCCAAGCAACTGTTGGCTTTGCTGTTGTAGTTGCTGTTGTTGTTACTGCTGTAGTTGTTGTTGATGCTGATTTTTTGTTTTGCACCATAAAGTTTTAATGTTCAATGCAAGCTTCGAATATCTCATGGCCATTTTTATAGCCTACTGCGTTGGATATATTTTCTGATTTGGGCGTAAAGTAAGGTCTTTGTATGATGTAGTACTACTGCTGCTAGATGAGGCTAAACACTTTCTATCAACTGCTCGAGTCAACTCGGCAGTTCTTTATTTCATAGAAAAGTATCAGTCCATGTTTAATCATTAGGAAGTGGTCGGAATCTTCCACAACATTATACATCTTACTCTAGAAACCAGAACTCAATGAAGTAGATGCTTTAGTAAATTTAGGCAAAATACAGAAATGACCATAAATATTTTGGGATCAACTAGTTCATAATTGCTCAGAGATACAATATTACAACAAAAGAAATAAATTTAAAAAAATCTTTTCAAAACTGTTGAAGTTGTGTAATCTTCTCATTGTTGTGGTAAATATAAATCTAGAAATGAAGAAATATTTCACAAAAATACTTTGAACAAATCTATACTTTGTGCTTTATAGAGATAAAGAAGAGAAACTTACATTTTATATCCAAATCGAGTTCCTTTGAATGGTTATCAAATTCACTTTTACCCGGAAAATATGCAACACACTGTAATTCCTTAAAATACTTATTAAGGGTTAATGTCAGTTCTGATGATAAAGTGCTCAGCTTTCCTGATTTGCTTGACTTGTTTGAAATATACTTTGTAACATTTTTTTGAGTTCCATCATTCTTAGTAATCAACCAAAAGACTGAAAATTCAGGGTTGGTGTCTTTAATAAGGCATTCATAACTTTTGTTCTGATTTTCCACAGGAACTGTGTTAGAAATACTCTTGATTGTGACTGATTTTGGTAAAACTGAAATAGGAAAAGTGACAAAAATTATATTGAGAAATGAATGGAATGTGTGTGTGTGTGTGTGTGTGTGTGTTTTGAAAATATGTATATATATGTATATTTATTTCTGATGGAGAAGGGAACTGTGATAATAGTAATCTCATGAATATTGTTTATATATTTTTAGTTAGATGAAAAATAAAACAGGCTATTGTATGTTTATGAGTTCTGCCAAATGCAAGCTTTCTCTTCAGGTACATGATGCTGCTGTCCCCCATTCCAGGGTCTCACAGGCCCACACCTTCCACACCCTCAGAGTTTGGATACTTAATATCAATAATCAGGTGTTGCACAATACTCACTGTTTGATCTAACTTAGCAAACCATCATATATATGGACCAACTGGAATACACTCTTATGCTATTTTTTCTTCGGATATGCAGATGACATTTTCAAGCTCAACTCTTTCCATGGTGAGACTGACAGAGTAATTTTGCCACACAAAGTAGAAGCCAAGAAGATGTTCTGATAAACAGCTTTGTTTTCCAACCTAAAACACATCTAAAACCTCTTTTAACAGCACAAATTATAATTACTTTATTATTTCATTATCTATGCATATAAACACGGTTTAGTCTTCCACACCATATGTTAGAAAAAACTAAAGATCCCGACATTCAATCCAATTCTCCTTCTCTTTCATGCTCATTTATTATTGTTTTTCATTCATTTATCTAATTTTGTCACAGTTTGGCTGACCAAAACCTGTTCGTTATAGCTCTAGTTAAAAATGCAAATGTCCAATTCTATCTTCTTCTTCTTCTTATCATCATCAATCTTTCACACCAACAGCCAAAGTGTTTGTTGCTTCGCAGTGTTATTCACCAGGCAGTTTGTTATGATGGCAAGTTAAATCCATTCCATTTGATCAATTATATTTCTCTAAATTCCAAAAATTCCATCTCGTCATGTTCTGTCTTCGCCCAGCCTAACTATGGACTCTCTCTCTCTCTCCCTCTCTCTCTCTCTCTCAGTTCCGTTAACCACTTGCTTCTCCCAACACGACATTACCTCCGCTCTCCCAACCCCACCCTATATAAAGTAGCGCCATTCAGATTCTGCTACCTCACATTTTAATATCTTGCCACACAAAGTAGAACCCAAGAAAACGTTCAGATAAGCAACTCTGTTTTCCAACCTAAAACACACCTAAAACCCCCTTTTTTTTAGCGCAAATTATAATTACTTTGTTATCTCATTATCTATCTATGTAAATACAGTTTCTTCTTCCATACCATATGCTAGCGAAAACTTAAGATCCCTATGTTCAATGCAATTCTCCCTCTTTCTCTCTTCTCTTTCATGCTCATTTATTATTGTTATTATAATGGAGATTTTAATGGGCATGTTGAGCGGGAATCGGGTATCTTCACTGGTGTACACAGGGGCCATGGTATTGGTTCCTGAAACAACGAAGGAACTAGGCTACCGGAGTTCTTTTAATCTGCAACACTAACTTCAGCAAACCAAACAGCCACCTGATAACCTATCAATCAGGTGACTCTGCTAGCCAGATTGTTTTCATCCTCACCAGACAGTGGGATGCAGGGTTGCTCTTAAATACAAAGATCCTCCCGGGTGAAGAATGTACTCCCCAGCATAGGTTAGTCATAAGTGACTTTAGGCTCGAGGCCAGAAGGTTACCAAGAAGCAGACCAATCTAAAATGAAGGATTTGGAAGCTAAAGAACCCTTTAAATGGTCAGAGATTTAGGGACATCCTCATCAAGAAATTTGATGAGAGGGAAGAAGAACTACAGTCCTAAAACAAAGAAGGTAGCTGGAAATTCCCACAGGACAGTTTGCTGAGTGCCACAGACCAAGTCTGCGGATGGTGCAAAGTCCCTTCCAGACCTAGAGTTACGTGGTGATGGAATAGTACGGTAGACAAAGCCATTATACTAAAGAAACAGGCCTGGAAAGCCTGGGAGGGTGCATGTAGCAGAGAACCATTAGTAAGGGGAGAGAGTCTGCTTATATGAGAGTCAGTTCGGTTTTGTTCAGGGTAGAAGCACCACTGATGCTATATTCTTGGTTTGACAACTGCAGGAGAAATACCTAGCTAAAGATAGACCCTTGTACTTAGCTTTTGTGGACTTGGAGAAAGCCTTTGACAGGGTTCCCTGATCCCTTATCTGGTGGGCGATATGGAAATTGGAGATTGATGAATGGTTAATAAGAGCTGTACAGGCCCTATACCGAGAGGCCGTTAGTAAGGGGAGAGAGTCTGATTAGATGAGATGCAGTTCGGTTTTGTGCCAGGTAGAAGCACCACTGATGCCATATTCCTGGTTTGACAACTGCATGAGAAATACCTAGTTAAAGATAAACCCATATACTTAGCATTTGTGGACTTGGAGAAAGCCTTCGACAGGGTCCCTCGATCCCTTATTTGGTGGGTGATGTAGAAACTGGGGACTGATGATGGTTAATAAGGGCTGTACAGGCCCTATACAGACAGGTCGTTAGTATGGTTACGATTGGCAATTAGTGAAGAATTCCGTGTAGAATTAGGAGTCCATCAAGGTTCAGCCCTCAGCCCCCTTTTATTTATCATAGTCCTCTAGGCAATAACAGGGGAATTCAAGATGGGTTGCCCTTGGGAGCTCCTCTATGCTGATGACCTGGCTTTCATAGCAGAATTACTACCAGAACTAGAAAAGAAATTTCAGGTGTGGAAGTAATGTTTAGAATCAAAAGGCCTTAGAGTCAATGTAGCAAAGACCAAAGTTCAAGTAAGTAGGAAGGCGAACACATCACACACCGCCTCAGGTGGCCCTGCTCAATCTGTAGAAAAGGTGTAGGTAGAAACTCTATAGGATGTACCCAGTGTAAGCTATGGACACATAAGAGGTGCAGCAACATCATAGTAAGATTAACTGAGTAGATAGCTTTCATGTGCGGCAGATGCACAGGGGCAATAGACACCACAGATACTCAGAAAACAGATTCCATCACACTCCAGGGGAAGAAACTAGAAGTAGTTGATAGCTTCCACTACCTAGGTGATCAAGTCTGTAGTGGGAAGGGAGGTGGGTGCTCAGAGAGTGTTACCACTAGAATAAAAATAAGCTGGCCAAAGTTAAGAAAGCTTCTACCCCTACTGGTGACAAAGGGCCTCTCACTCAGAGTGAAAGGTAGATTGTACGATGCATGTGTGCAAACAGCCATGCTTCACAGCAGTGAATCATGGGCTGTGACTGCGGAGGACATGTGTAGGCTCGAGAGAAACAAAGCTACCATGATCCACTGGATGCATAATGTCAGAGTGCACACACGATAGAGTGTAAGCGCCCTGAGAGAAATGTTGGACATAAGAAGCATTGATTGTGGCATACAAGAGAGACGTTTGCACTGGTATGGTCATGTACTACGGATAGATGAGGAGAGATGTGTGAAGAAGTGCCACTTCCAAACAGTTGAAGGAATCCAGGGTAGAGGTAGATTAAGGAAGACAGAATGAGGTGGTCAAGCATGACCTTTGAATGTTGGGGCCCACAGAGGCAATGACAAAAGACCGAGATCTCTGGAGGTATGCTCTGACTGTGAAGACCTGGCAAATAAAGTGAATTCACACCTGTATCCTACATCAGTTTCGCATAACCAGCCCCAGCCCATTCAAAAGTACCTTGGATTGTAGGGTGACCTGCTGTGCTTGAGGAGTATATCAACATCAAAATGAAAATCAAATGGAAATTGTAGTTGTGATACCCATGCTGGTGGCACATAAAAAGCACCAACCGATTGTAGCCGTTGCCAGCCTCCTCTGGCCCCTGTGCTGGTGGCACGTAAAATTTACCCACTACACTCATGGGATTGTTGGCATTAGGAAGGGCATCCAGCTGTAGAAACACTGCCAGATCAGACTGGAACATGGTGCAGCCTCCTGGCTTCCCAGACCCCAATCGAACCATCCAACCCATGCTAGCATGGAAAAACCAACATTAAACGATGATGATGATGATGATGATTCATTTAATTTCGTCACAGTTTCACTGACTGAAACCTGTTAGTTATAGCTTTTGTTAAGAATGCAAATGTCCAATTCCATCTCATTATTTTTATTAGTATTATTTTTATTATCATTGTTTTCATTATTATTATTCTTTCACACCGGCAGCCAGAATGTTTGCTGTTTCAAGCTGTGACTGCCCATCCCACCCCACCACCTATACTGGAAGTCTTTGTCCTCTGACCTCTATCGGATGTCTTTCCCCTAAACACCTCCAATGGCTTAAATGCTACCCCATCTTTACTTAGTGTTTAACTCCTATGAAATGTAGTGATTATGTAGGACATAAAATGATGGTGTAGTGTTTGCAGGTAGGAGTCTATTGTATGTTTATAGTTCTGTCAAATGCGAGCTTTCTTTTCAGGCACATGATGCTGCTGTCCCCCACCCCAGGGTCTCGCAGGCCCATACCTTCCACAACCTCAGAGTTGGTACACTTAATATTGGCACATTAAAAGGTAGGGCTGGTGAGATTGTTGAAATGCTTGAATGGAGACGTGTAGATTTGTGCTGTATCCAAGTAGTAAGATTGGAGAGGAAGTTCTGCTAGGTTCCTCACAGCAAGGCAAAGAAGGTATAAGGTATAAGATTTTCTGGGAACACAACACTGATGGGGTCAGGGGTGTGGGTATACTTCTTGCGGACAAATGGGTTGATTAGGTAATCAAGGTAGTCAGAGACTATGACAGAATACTTAAGCTTAGATTAGTACCGCAACAGGATTAGCAACCATTATCTTGACTTATGCCCCTCAGCTGGGCTACCTGATGAACAGAAAGACCGATGTTATGATACCCTCTTACAGACTACAATATTGAACAAATGACAAGGACCTTCTCTTTGTGGCTGGCGACTTCAATGGGCATGTTGGACAACATCCAGGGGACTTCCATGGTGTGCATGGTGGTGCTATGGAGGGAACCAGGCTGCTGAAATTCTGTGATGCAATGATCTTATGATTTGTAATATTAATTCAGGAAACCTGCTAGTCACCTATTCACCTACGGGTCTAGCAGACACACTAGAGGTGCAGCAATATTACAGGAAGATTAACAGAGAAAGTAGTCTTTGTGTGTGGTAAATGTGCAGGTACAGAAAACAGACTCTCTCAAATGTTAGAAGGGTCTGTAGAAGTAATAGATAGTTTCTGTTACCTAGGTAACCAAGTTAGTAGTGAAGGAGGAAGCTCTGAAGGCATAGTTGTTAGAATAAGAACAGACTAGGCAATATCTAGAGAGCTGCTACCTTTGTTGGTAAAAAAGAGCTATGCTACATGGCTGTTGAAATATGGGTTCTGACTACAGAGGACATGCAAAGGCTTGAAGGAAATGAAGTCAGCCTATTCCACCGAATGGGTAATGTTAGCGTGCATATATGAGAGAGTGTAATTGATTTATGAGAAAATCTGGGTATAAGAGTATTGAAGAGAGAAGTATAGTATGGAAGAGAGAAGGCTACACTGTAATGGATGAGGACAGCTGCATAAAGAAGTTCTAATCTCTGTCTGTGCAGGAACCTATAAAGGGGTAAAAGCCAGAAAGACAAGGGACAAGCTGGTGAGAAATGATTTACAGAGGTAGACTCTCTTTGAGAAGATAACAAGGAGCAAGACTTCTGGTGATTTGTTGTGCTTGAGGAGACACATCAAGCTAAATAACATAATGGTCATCTATACATACAGGCATAACTTTTACAACCATAGCTCCACCTTCACATACACACATAATTCTATCCTCTGGCAAAATCCAACCACAATCCACCTCCCTAACAACCCTACCATCTGCTTCAGGCCTCTCTAGTTCTCACCATTACTTGTTATACCTTTAAATATCACCCCTCACCATTATTCTCTTTGGATAGGTCCCCCTCTCTCTCTCTCTGACTGTCCTTATCTTTCTCTCTTCTACTCCCACATTTGATACTAAGTTATTGCATATTTTCAAGTGCCATGCAATATTTTTAGGCTAATTAAGAAATCACACACAACAAAGTAGCAGATTCACAGACAAGTTTTGGTATTTTCAGAAGTTATCCTAGAAATGCTAATGTCAGTAAAATTTATGACATCACAGCAGCCATTCAATACAAAAACTAAAAGAACTTGTGTTGTTGGCCTTCCATTGTGAAATTCATGCTTATATCAATTCTATCCCACTTTCTCTTTCCTTATGTGGTTGAATGATTGAAATTTTCTTTATTTTCAATATCGATAGGCAAATACACAACAAACTGATACCAAACTAACTTCTCTCTCTTGCTCTATAAAAATATGCAGTTTTATTTCAGATCTGGATAAGATAATCTCAATATTTCATCTCTCTACTCACTGACAAATTATTTCAACTTAGATTGGTAATTTCATGGTGGAAATATTCTATCATGCAATATCCACTGAATCCATTTCTAATACCCACCCACTACTCAGTCACCATCAACTCTGCAAAAGTGACTCAAGCATATGTATAAATGCATTGTTTATATCTTTTATTACATTTTTTTGATTTTTGACCCATGAGCATGTACACAGAAGTAGGAACATATTTGTAATGTATGTGCATACACTTGAATGAAGGCTTTCCGGCACTGAAGGAAATTAAAACTGCAATTGTAACTTATTTTTTTTGACACTAAACACAAGGACCTGCGCCTCTAGGCATGTGACCCTAAAAAAATCTTTCTCTTTCATTAATTGAAAGCATTCTTCAAAACTCCTTAGTTTCTACGAATGAGCAGAGACAGGTCTGATCAATAATATCCGGACTGTTGCTATAGTAACAAAGCTACAGCATGCAGAGTGAGGATGCTTGGCACCTTTAACCTCCACTGTGTGCATGTGCACTAAGTTATGTTCTATGTTTCTAGCTCACTTCTACTGTTTACAGCAGTGTTTGGAAGTAATAGTGTGTAGTGTATGTTCATCACATTGACCTGCTCAGAAGCCTATGGCAAAATTTTAAAAAGTTTTCATCATTCCCCGACACAAACAAGGAGATTTTATGCACTAAAATCTCAGTGTCCTTTTGGTCAGCTGAAAGCAGTTTGGATGCAAAACAGTCTTTTGGTAAGATATATTGCACAACTTGGTAGATATGCGCCATACCCAATCTTCTGTGATAAGGACTGAACTGAACCATAATTAATCTATACATCTGATAACTCATGGATAGTGATTTGACAATTTCCCCTCACAGCTGCATGCCCATCTGCGCTGTTTTTCTCAGTTCTGCTGGTCGCAGGTGTCCCAGAACATTCATCATTATCAACATTTTTTTGGCCATCTTGGATACGTTTGAACCACTTGTACACTTGTGTGTGGATCATACACTCCTCTCCATACACTTTCTGCAGCTTTGCATAGGCTTCTGAGTAGGTATCGCCATGGCATCTTTCTCTGTTATGGTCAATGCGACGATCACACATTACTTTGAAGCACTGCTGTAAACAGCAGACGTATGCTAGAATGTTAAGACTTAGTGTAAATGCACAACAGAGGCCAAGGTCAGTCTGTGCCAAGCACTTCACTCTGCGTGCTTTAGCTTTGTTACTATGGCAAAAGTCCGGATACTTATTGATCAGACCTCATATGTTGTGTCCAAGAGGTACGATGAAGGGGAACCTCAGCTAGACTGCTTACAGGCAAAGGGGCACAGATACAAATTTTTCTGAGAGGGCAAGAAAGACAGACTAAGTAGTATGAGTATTCTATTAGCAGAGAAATGAAATATAAGGTGACTGAAGTAGTGTGATAGGATTGTTAAGCTAAGAATAACCTTGGTTGATGTAATTGTGTCAGTGATCTCTGCATATGTTCCACATCAAACTCACATACTCAGAAAGGCCACATCTGCAGACTACCTTGACAATGAAAGATGACAACATTCACATCATTGCAGGAGTCTTCAATTGACATGTTGGACAGCACTCCAATGAATTTCATGGTGAGCATGGAAGCTGTGGTTTTAGTTCCAGAACTGAGGAGGGGAGAAGATTACTGAAGTTTTGTGATGCTCATGGCTTACCAGTCTGCAACACCAAGTTCAGAAAACCTGCCAATCATATGATCACTTATCTAAAGATCCAGAGATGCAAGCCAATATAGAAAAGGATGTTGTAGAATCTCAAAGATCTTCCAAAAGGACAGAGATTTAGAGATGTTCTTAATGAAGCCTTTGATGAGAAGGGGGAAGAGATAGAGACATATAACATACAAGACAAATGGAAGTTCCTACGAGACAATCTACTAAGAGCAACAGACCAAATCTGTGGTTGTAGCAAAGCCTCTGCCAGGCCAAGGTGATGTGGTGGTGGACAGTGATGTTGACAGGGCCATAAAAGAGAAGAGATAGGTCTATAAAGAATGGGATAAAAGGGTGGGGGTAGCAATTAATCATATTAGAAAGCTAAAAGGGAAGCTAGACATCAGGTTTATCTAGCTAGAGTAGAAGCAGAAAAGAAGAGATTTGCCAATGTACTACAATGGGAAGATAAGAGATTTGAAGTGCTCGAATTACCAACAGAGTGTCAGTGAGAATCAAGATATTGTGCAAGTGTGTGCAATGGATAATGGTATGCTTACATTTAATGATGTCGACAAGAAAGAGGTGTGGAAAAGTTACTATGGAAAACTGTTGAATGTAGAGAATGAATGTGATAAAAGGCGTCTCCCTCATGTGAAACCAACAGAGGGAGTAGCTGTCCTAGTGGACAGTAGTATGGTAGATAAGGCAATTAAAAGCTAAGATGCTCAAAATATCTGGTAAGGTAGGATACGGGATAGTCACCTGCATATTTAACCAGGTCATTCAGGACGATGTAAATTCTAGTGTTTGGGGTAGCAGCATTATTGTTAGCTGCTACAACAGTAAGGGGGATGCTTTAGATAGAAGTAATTAATTATCAAACTCCTGGACCAGGTGATGAAAATTAGAGAGTTATAGCTCAGTTAATTAGGAGCATGATTAAGGTTAGATGAAATGCAGTTCAGTTTCATCTGATGGAGAAGCACTGCTGACACTATTTTCATAGTGAGACAACTGTAAGAGAAGTATTTAACTAAGAATAAACCATTATACTTGGCATTTGTTGATCTAGAGAAAGCCTTTGATAAAGTATCCCACTGTATGATATGGTGGGCTCTGAGGAGACTAGGGATAGACAAGTGGCTGGTGGAAGTTGTACAGACTATGTACAGAAACGCTGTCAATAAGGTAAGAGTTAACCATGAGTCCAGCAAAAAATTCATCAAGGCTCAGTCCTTAGTCTCCACCTTTTCATTATTGTCCTCCAGGCCATAACAGAGAAATTCAAGATCAGCAGCCCTTGGGACAACTATATACTGATGATCTTACCCACATAGCAGACTCCACATTAGAGCTAGAAGAGAAACTCCACTTGTTGAAGCAAAATCTGGAATCTAAGAACCTGTTGGATTAACTTAGTGAAGACTAAAGTCTCAGTAAGCAAGAAAACAGACGGGACCCTCCCTGCTTCAAGTAGGTGTCCCTGTTTGATTTCTGGGAAAAGTGTTGGTAAGAACTCTGTATGGTGTACCCGGTATAAGCTATGGACACACAAGAGGTGCAGTGGATTAACAGGAAGTTTATCAGAGAAGGTAATATTCATACACTGAAAAGCACAAGATCCATAAAAACTATAGAGACTTAGGAAATTGATTCTCTCAAAAGCCCTGGTGGCTCATTAGAGATAGTAGGACCAAGTTAGGAGTGGAGGAGGATGCACAGAGTGTGATAGCTAGAATAAGAATAGGGTGGAGGAAATTCAGAGAGCTGTTACGTTTGTTAGCTATGAAAGGCTTTTCTCTTCAAGTGAAAGGAAGATTGTATGGTGCGTGTACACAGACATTCTACATGCTAGTGAGATGTAGGCCCTGAATGCAGAGGACATGCAAAAGTTAGAGAGGAATGAGGCTGGAATGCTCTGTTGGATGTGTAATGCAAACATACATATTTGACAGAGTGCTAGTGTACTGAGACAGAAGTTAAGCTTAAGATGAATTAGATACTCTGTGCAAGGAAGAAGACTGCATTGGTTTTGTCCTGTGATGAACAATGATGCTGACACTCCATAAAAAAGTGCTAGTCTCCCTAAGTAAACAGAACACATTGAAATGGGACACTCAGGAAGACATGGGTACTAAAGACGACCTCAGGATGCGAAACTTTTCGGGTAAGATGACAAAGGACTGAAATGCTTGGTACCTTGGTGTACTGAAGAAGCCCCATGCTCCACAGTAGAATTGTTAATACTTGTCCTTCTGGTGAAGAGAATTGGCCTGCAGGAGTCCTGTGCCAGTGCCATGTAAAATTACCCAGGACACTCTGTGGTTGGCACTAGAAAGGACATCCAGCCATAGTAACCATGCCATATTAGACTAGAGCCTGGTGCAGCTCTCCAGCTCTGGTCAAACTGTCCAACCCATGCCAGCATGAGTCTTTTTGAAGTGAACTTAGTAGAGACTCAGTATCTGAACTGAGAGCTGTAAGTCAGATACAGGAATAAAGGCTATAAAGACAAGGAAATCCCCTGGTTATTCAGGAATTACCACAATCATCTTCATCATTATCACCGTTTAATGTCCATTTATCATGCTGGAATGGGTCAGATGTGTCTTTTACATGGCACTCGGTATGGTTAATCAGGTTGTCCACGAAAGTATCATGCCCAACAACTGCTACAAATGTAAAGGAAAGGGCTTAGACCGAAGTAATTAGAGGCATGATATTCCTGGAGCAGGTCATGAAAGTTACAGAAAACTGTCATAATTCAACTAATTCAGAAGATAGTTAACAAAGATGAGATGCAATTCGCTTTTGTCCCAGGGCAACTACTGCTGATGCTATCTTCTAAGTAAAGTAACTGCAGAAATATTTAGTCAAATATAAACCACTGTACTTAGGATATGTTGACATGGAAAGAACGTTTGACAGGGCTCGTCGTGCTCTCACTGGGTGGTCAGTATGGAAGTCAGCAATGAATATAGCAATAAATTTAGTGGGTAGGTAGGGGTTCACTAGGGGTTGATTCTCAGTCCCCACTTCTTCATCATAGTCCTTCAAGCAATAACAGAGGAGTTTAAGACTGGTTGCATGTGGGAAGCTCCTGTATCCTGACGATCTTCTTCTTATGGCTGGATTTACAGTAGCATTAAAAAAGGAATATCAGGGGTGGAAGCAATGCTTGGAATCATAAGGCCTTAACTAAGCATAGCCCAAAGACTTGGTATGCAGGAAAGCAAATACGTTAATAATCTCTTCAGGGAAATAGCCCAAAGACTTGGTATGCAGGAAAGCAAATAAGTTACTAATCTCTTCAGGGAAATAGCCCTGTTTGATATGTAGAAAAAGTGTAGATAGAAATTCCATACATTGTAGCCATTACAAGCTATAGACATAAAAGGTGTAGTCAAATCACAGAAAAGTTATAAGAGAAAGTACTCACTGTATTTGGCAGATGTGCAGATACAATAAATACTAAGAACACACAGGAAATAGATTTTCTCAAATGCTCAGGAGGACCCTTAGTGGTAGTAGATAATTTTTGTTACCTAGGTGACCTAATTAGTAATGAAAATGGATACCCTGAAAGCATAGTAGCTAGAATAATAACTGAGAAAAGCTCAGAAGGCTATTCTCTTGATTGTTAACAAGGGCTTCTTCCTCAGAGTGAAAGACAGATTGCACAAATGGCTATACAGCACAGTAGTGAAAAAAGGGCTGTGAATGCAGAGGACATGTGAAGGTTCGAAGGAATGAAGTAAGCATGCGCTGATGGATGTGCAATGTTGATGTAAATAAACAACAAAGCAGAAATGTGACGAGAGAAAAATTCAGTATAAGAGGTATCAGGTGTAGTGTGCAAGAGAGGAGACTGCTCTGGTACGGCTACACAAATGCATATGTGTAAGGACAGCAGCATAAAGAAGTGCCAGTTGCTACATGTGGATAGAACATGTGGAAGAGGAAGGCCTAGGAACGAACTGGTAAAAAGTGACTTTCAGAAGTTGAGCCTCACAGAAGAGATGGCTGGCTATTTGCCATCTTCCTAACACCCACTCCCTTCACCCATATTCACCTCTCACTGCATTCTCTTCCTCTTTATCTCCCACTTACCCTTTGCACTCTCATGATCTTATAAGCACACAATCTATCCCTGATGAATACCTCTCTTCTCCACAACACATCTTAACACTCCCTCCCTCCACCTGTATTCACTCTTCTTTTGCACTCTCATGAACTTAACTTCCCACTCATCCTCTCCAATCTAATTACCAACTACTTATAACCTGATGGTACTACAACATCCTCACCACACCTTTGCTTCTCTCTTTCATATTTCACCTGGAGTAGCCATGTATCTCCTCTACAGCAAGACACTTATTTCTGTCCCTCTCTTCATACTCTAACCTTTCATCATCTGGCACAAAGCCACCTCCCTCAATACTACTCCCCACTCATTTACGGAGTTATGTCTTGCAAGTTATTTGGTGACCTCACAACTGCCGTTGCCACATAAAGAACACCTGGTACAGTAAAGTGGTTGACATTAGGAAGAGCATCCAGCCATAAAACCATATCAAAACATACAGTAGGACTTGCAGTCTTCTGGCTTGCAACTCTTATTAAACCATCCACACCATACCAGCATGGAAAATGGACATTAAATGATATTGATGATGATGATGATGATGTATACATATACACATCTATGTATCTGAGTTGTGTCATCTTTGTATTTCTTTCTCACCACTTTACAACCAACTTAAATTTATTTGTAACCTGATGGGACTCCAACATATCTTAACTACCTTCTCTTCTCTCTCCTATTCCACGTGGGCATCCAGTGTAGTGGTTAAGAGTAAACTACTAACCCCAAAATTCCAAGTTCAATTCCAGTTAGTGTCTTGAATAAATAATAATAATAACAGTAATAACATTAACAAAAATACCTTAGGAATGAGAACCCAGGGTTGGGTTCAAAATTCCACCAGGACACCTGATGAGGGTTGGGGAGTAAATCAGCCGAAACGTGGTAACAAACAAGATGAGAATACATATCTGTACAATGTAAATAATGTAGAGAATAAAATCACACAATAAATAGAAAAAAATAATTACATACCAAATACTGTAATATTGAACATGCTTGTATGGAGACCAGTACTGCAAATAATGCTCATGTTGTCTTCATCTAAACTAATGCTGGTTATACTCAATGTGCAGATTTTCTCTTGGCAACTAGTTTCTTGACGGCTACCAAAATATTTAGGATAATTTTCGTTATTTATTCCATAGTATTTAGCAATAATTGTTCCATTTCCAGTAAACCAAAATCTTGAACTAGAACCAACATTGCATTTCAATGTGAATTTTTTATCCTTTATGGCATTTGGTGTTTCAAAACTTGGGTAAAGATTCCCATTGTCATCTAAAAGACAAATTATTACAAAATAAATCAAACATTATTCACTAAATGACAGAACATTTTAAATATAATAAAACAAAGCTATTTAACTCTAGTCCATGTATAAAAAGAAAAACAAAGAAAAAACAATAATATGGTACAAATATAACATGTAAAAAAAGATTTCTTTTATTCTGCAGAATACAAAACAAAATCAGCTAAAACACATTGGAAGATATTTTATGGTGTAACAGGTTAAGAAGAAAGGTTGTGAACAAGTATCACAGTAAATAAATAGCAAGTGACAACACAATCATCATCATCATCATCGTTTAATGTCTGTTTTCCATGCTGGCATGAGTTGGACAGTTTGATTGAGGACTGGCAAGCCAGTAGGCTGTACCAGGCACCAATCTGATCTAGCAAGATTTCTTCATCTGGATGCCCTTCCTAATGCTAACCACTCCAAGAGTGTAGTGGGTGCTTTTTATGTGCCACCAGCTGGGAGTCAGTCAGATAGCACTGGCATCGATCACGATTCGGATGGTGCTTTTTACCTACCACCGGCATGGGACCCAGTTGGGGGCACTGGCTTCAAGCACGTTTGGATGGTGCTTTTTACATACCATCAGTGCGGGACTCAGTTGGGGGGCATTTCTGGTTAATGCTTTTCATGATAACTCGGAGGTTTAGTAGTGTATTAATAAAAGGAAAACATCCCTCGCAAGAACATAATGTTACTTTCCAGTAGAATAATATTGACTAGTTACATAATTAATAATCAGCCTGTCAGATCTTACATGTGTTTTTGCAGGTATGCTAAAGAACAATAATAAACCTGAAGTGAAGAATAAGAATAGTGTATGAGTTTATTTGGCAAAAAAAGAAAAGAAAGAAAATAAAGATCATCCTCAAATATAACAATAGGTGCAGGAGTAGCTGTGTGGTAAGTAGCTTGCTTACAAACCACATAGTCCTGGGTTCAGTCCCACAGTGTGGCACCTTGGGCAAATGTCTTCTACTATAGCCTTGGGCCAACCAAAGCCTTGTGAGTGGAAACTGGAAGAAACCCATCATATATGTGTGTGTGTGTGTGTGTGTGTGTGTGTTTGTGTATCTGTCTTTGTCCCCCAACATCGCTTCACAACCGATGCTAGTGTGTTTACATCCCTGTAACTTAGCGGTTCACCAAAAGAGACCGATATGATAAATACTAGGCTTGCAAAGAATAAGCCCTAGGTTCGATTTGCTGGATGTTTTGCGTTCTTGCTCCATTTTGTATTTATATATATATATCATCATCATCATCATCACATCATTTAGCGTCCGTTTTCCATGCTAGCATGGGTTGGACGGTTCTACTGGGGTCTGTGAAGCCAAAGGCTTCATCAGGCCCAGTCAAATCTGGCATGTTTTCTACGGCTGGATGCCCTTCCTACGCCAACCGTTGGCTCCGTGAGTTAGTGGGTGCTTTTTACGTGCCAATGCCACCGCGCACAGGTGCCAGACATATATTATATATATATACATATATATATATATATATATATATGTATATATAATATATATATATATATACATATTTCTATATACACATATTTTATATACACACAAACACACACATATACTATAAACACAGTATTTGGGGGCATATACGACAACACTCCAATTTTGTAGGCCTAATCTACAAGAAAGAAATTACAGCTAACAGAAACTAAATATCTCATACATTCATATATAGGAATCACAGAAAATTTGGACTGACATCTTTTGGTAGGGTAAGTTATAATAATTACCTTAACACTACCAAATATCACCACTGACCTCCACTGTTCCCAGTATTGTCCATCATTAATAATACTAATCAAGTCTACCTGAAGCCTGACATTCAGCATATAAGGACAGGACAATTTTTGAGGGAATTTTTAGACAAAATGTGAGTTTTATATGCCGGAAAATATGGTATAAATAAACACACACATACACATGCCTATCAATGATAAAGTTAAGTACATAATTTGCTTATATCTTTTAAGACTAAAAACACTTTGAGAATATAATAACTTTATGCAGTCATATGTGGGATGAGTTCAGTTGTCAACTGAGTCTATCATAAATATTGCCCCATCACCTTCCTTTAACCATGAAGGTGGCTATGATGAAAGAGTGTGTATGGTGGAATGGTTTGAAAGGTTTGGACACAAATACTTTTCTCTCTGGCCAACCTGTCATCAACTTTTTTAAGTACTACTTGAAAAGGAAGATGAGAGTAGAGAGGGAAGTTTTGACTAATGAGAAGTTTAATAAAAGGTGGGTGAATGTAGCAAAGATGGTACGCATGGAATGGATGGACCCCTTTGAGCATGAACCTATAAAAACTCAAAAGGAAAGGGTGTTTTGCTCTCCATGCTTATTTTTGTTCTGAGGTTACAGTGTTCTTTTCATAGGCTTTTCTTTTCCATGGTAACCCTAGTCGTGTTATTTTTCTCTTTTTCTATTTTCTTCCCTCTTTTTGCAAATTTCACTATTGCTAAATTATGACCTTGCATCTCTTTCTGTTATGTCTCATGAAACATTTTCAATCCCTATTGATCGATTTTGAAAGAATAAATTCTACATCGTATAGTATCCCACTGTGTTTAGTATAAGCCCTGCATGCCCTAATAAGATCTATCTTGTTTCCATCAATCTTGATTATGGGCCATGCTGGGGCACCATATTGACTAATTCAGTTGATGAATTCATCCTCAGTATCTATTA
>NC_043001.1:115461240-115504116 GCF_006345805.1 Octopus sinensis | reverse complement strand
TCTATGTGGGACTGTCAGTTCAACATATCGGTCATAATAGGAACAAAAATAAACGGAAGAATATTTGCAAATGTAAATATGAACTGCAAAAGCAGAAATTTAATTTACTGCATCAAATGCCATAATTCTGAAGAGATATACATTGGCCAGACTTGGAATGCACTAGCGGAACGTTCACGTGTGCTCCACCAGTATAATAGAGAATCCTGATGTCGGCCAGAAGATCCCTTTAACCGAACACTGACAACATGTGGTCTACACAACGAAGAGAAATCGAGAGAAAAGTTAGAGAAAAGAATTTTATTGATAAACTGAAACCCGTTTTTAAATGGACAAAACTAATAATAGTAACGGTGATGACTGGAATGATGATGATGATGATGATGATAATAATAGTAATAATAATAATAATAATAATAATAATAATAATAATAAGGAGAAATAATACGATACCGGGGGACATTTAAGACACCGGGGGACGTTTAAGATGTAAGAACGATAAAACAGAGCTCCGAAATCTATCCACAAACATCGAAAACAAGGACATCGTATGGAGCAAAAGATTTACTAACAAAGGATTGGACTGTATCCGCGTAAGTAATACTCATTAAAATTTATTACTATTTTCGAAACGAAATGATGTATTTTGACTCGATATCATCTCAACCTCTAACACAACACATGTAAACATGCGTGCAACTTTACGATCCATCAACACCAGATCATCCCCGACACCAAACACCATGTACAAAGGAACTACGAAGAAATTAAATACCACCGATATTATTCAACCCAAGAATAACAATCGGGAGGTACGTACTCTAAACTTACAACATAAAATGTACGAAAAACAACACGTGCAAAACAATGTGGCAACAGAAATGAACGGACCGGTACCCTACGAAAATGACGACTGTCAAAATAATGGGCCGGACGTTGTTCCTCATGTCCCGCAAATAAAACCCAAAAGACATAAATGGACACGTGATGAATACATTTCTATCCTACACGCATACTTCACAGAAGTGCTCTACCCAAAGAACGAAAATACAACAACACATACATATAAAATATGGAAGGAAAATAACATAAATATAAACTTGGATACAGCAATGAACCCTAATAAACTAGCTAACGTACGAAGATACATTCTCAACGCAAAAAAATATCAGAAATAGAAATAGAACATCTAAAAGAAAAAATACACCAGGAAAATGTAGATAGAAGCAACACAACAATACCCAATAATATAAACACTGAAACAGTAAAACACGAAGACAAACGTAACATTCCACAAACACGATATAAACAAAAAACAACAAACCCAGACCGTAAGGATGCATAATAATACACGACAAACAGCAAGCCAAAACACGGCAAACAAACATAAATAAGAAAGAAATCGACACAAATCTAAAACCTGAAACAACGAAGGGGAGCCTAATGATTATGATAATATAAAAAGTAAATAAAAAAGAACTGAAAACCACAGAGCTCAAAATGAACCACCGACCGTACCTCCTAAAAATAAAAAAAAAAGAAACAACACCAATTATTTAACAGCATAAACCTAGCCGTCACGAAACTAATAGCCACTGAAACAAAAAACGATATCACTGAGCTAAATGACTTAGTATACGTAGCAGTCACTGCAGCCACAAAAGAAGCTGGATACTCACTCAAACCCATCCAAACAGGAGTACCACCACCCAAACAAACCCTGTGGATAAATAACATCCAAAACAAAATACAAAAAATGAGAAAATATCTGTCGATTCTTAATGAAATCAGTAGAAAATCAACGCTACTGAGCAACAAAAGGAAAACAAAAATACTCCGCAAATATATCATCACAGAAAAAGATTTACCTGAGATAAAAGAAAAGCTGAAGCCACATATCCTTGCCAAAGCACAAAGGATCCGCCGGTACGAGAAACGCCAGCGCTTCTTTGAACAAAACAAAAAGTTCAACTCCAACCCCAAAAAGTTCTACCAAGAACTTGGCAAAAATAAAATAGAAATCACTGCAGCACCAACGGCAGAGGAAGTGGAAGAATTCCGGAGAGAAATATGGTCGGCGAACGAACAACCCCAAAACAAGGAGTATCAAAACAACAAACTCAGCATCTGAGCAACTTTGGACCCCCATAACAACTGAAGAGGTCACCCAGGCACTGCAAAGACTAAGCAATTGGAAGGGCATGGCAAGATCCCCAACTTCTGGTTGAAATATCTAACAGGAATGCAAAGAAGCTGGCTGAAAATTTTAACAACATACTAGCAGTGCCAGAGACAATACCTGAATGGCTCACGAAGGGGAAGACCATCTTAATTCCCAAATCAAATGAGACAGCAAAACAGAAAACTACAGACCAATAACCTGTCTCCCTACAATGTACAAGGCATTTACTGCAGTGATATCGCATAGGTTGAACAAGCACCTGGACGAAAACAACCTGTTTCCAGAAGAGCAGAAAGGATGCCGCAAAGGCTCATATGGCTGTAAAGATCAACTAATGATTAATAGAGCCATAACTGAAAAGAGCCACAGAAGGAAGAAAGGCCTCAGTATGGTCTGGATCGACTACAAAAAGGCGTTTGATAGCATCCCCCACACATGGATCCTCGAAACACTAGCCATTAACAAAATAGCACCAACAATTATAAAATACAAAGAACACTATGAATAAATGGCAAACAGTGCTACAGCTCCAAACAAAAGAGGGACTCATGAAAACCAAAGCCATCCCCATTAGAAGAGGAATATTCCAGGGAGACACGCTTTCTCCACTCCTTTTCTGCTTGGCACTGTCACCTCTATCGGATATGCTAGATAGAACTGGAGGCGGATATAAATGTTACGGCAAAAAGATCAGCCACCTTTTATATATGGATGACCTAAAACTATACGCTACAAATGACAAACAGCTGGAAACACTATTAAAGACAGTTCATGGATTTACCAAAGAAATATATATGAAATTTGGATTAGAAAAATGCGCCAAAGTAACCATGAAAAGAGGAAAACCAGTTAAGAGAAGCAACATCACACTAGATAAAACCTATGAAATAAAAGAATTAGACCAAAGCCAAACTTACAAATACTTAGGAATCCATGAACTAGATAAGACACAACACACACAAATGAAAGAGAAAATAAAAAAGAATATTATAGACGAGTTAGATCAATACTGAAAACAGAGCTCAATGCTAAAAACAAGATAATAGGTATTAACACTTTAGCTGTCCCAGTTATAAGTTACAGCTACAATATCCCTAACTGGACACTAAATGAACTGACCAAAATAGATAGGAAAACAGGAAAAATAATGACAGGATCTAGGATGCATCACCCAAAATCTGACATAGAAAGACTATATATACAACGTATAGAAGGTGGTAGAGGCCTTATACAGCTGGAAAACTACTATAAAATAACCACCATAGGACTGCAAAAATATCTACTTCAGAAGGAAGGAAAACTGATACAAATAGCGGCAAAACACGAGCAAAACAAAAAACTGTTCTCAGTATTTAAGGAAGCTGACAAATACAAATAAGAAATCATACCACCTAATAAATATGAAGAAGAAGAAGAAGAAGAAGAAGATGAAGAAACAACAAAAGCTATAAAACAAATGAAATCCAAACTAAAAATAGAACAGCAACGAACCATGATAACACGATGGCAAGAAAAGCCCCTTCATGTTAAATACTGGACTAAACTAAACGCAAAAGAAATAGACAAAGGAAAATCCCAGCAATGGTTGAGAAGCTCAGGACTCAAAGCAGAGACAGAGGGATTTTTAATTGCAGCACAAGATCAAAGCCTCCCCACCAGAAATTACCAAAAACATGTAATGAAAAGAAGTATAACAAGTAACTGCAGAATATGTGGAGATGGACAAGAAACAATAAATCATATTATCTCTAGCTGCCCAGTCCTGGCTAAGAAGGAATATATTCACAAACATGACAGAGTTGGAACCTACATACATTGGAAACTATGCCAACATTATGGAATAACAACAGAAAAAAGATGGTATAGGCACACACCAGAAAAGGTCACAGAAAACGAGAAAGCAACCATACTCTGGGATATGCCGATACACACAGATAGAGAAATTAAGGCCAACAGGCCAGATATAGTTTTCAGAGATCATGAAGAAAAAAATGCCTTCTAATTGATGTATCAATACCGGCAGATGACAACGTGCCTTTAAAAGAAATAGAGAAACTTTCAAAATACAAAACCTGTATTGCACTACTAGGCACTGCACACATCCTACGCAGAACACTTTCCATAAAATAACTAGCAGAGCATCACAACAAATCACAGCACATACCCAAGGCACACAGAGCTTTGCTCGGTAGTGAAGTGAAAGCACGCTATAAAAATAAAACAACTGAATAATAATAATAATAATAATAATAATAATAATAATATAATAATAATAATAATAATAATAATAAAATAATATAATAATAATAATAATAATAATGATAATAATAATAATAATAATAATAATAATAATAATAATAATAATAATAATAATATAATAATATAATAATAATAATGGTACGATTATAATTGTAACGGCAATGATGGCCGTCTCCCCACGAGCCAATCAAAGCTAAAAAATGATAACATTATCGTAGCACCAAAATGTTTTTGGAAACTAAAAGGAAAACTAAATCAGTATACCAAATCGCTTGTCCTATGGTTAATCTGGAAGCGCGTCCCCCAGGGAAGAGCCAGCCTGGGATCGAAAAGTCATCAACTGGCACAAACTCTTCTCCGAATACGGACATGGATGGTCACTTGAACGGAAATCCCCCAACTCGAGCCCTCCAAGTTCACCACCACAACCACCACAAAAGAAAAATGTAAGCGGAACAAATGGACCCGAGAAGAGTATAAAGAAGTAATATACGCTTATTACTATGCATTAGGTAGGCCATCTCAAGAGAGACACACCGCAAACTCTTACAGTATATGGAGAACACGGAATCAAGACAGTAGGCCCTATTTGGACGAGAACAAATTAGCAAATGTGAGGAGGGATATCCTTAGAAATAACAGACTCACAGACAGTGAAATAAGTGCGATCAAGCACGCAACGGAAAATGACATAAATATAAGACACAAAGGAAATGAAGAATCAGATGAACAGTATAGCCCATCACGAGGCTTAATTGAAAGACTGCCATCTGACCAAAGTACGCAAAGGCCTGAAGATACAAGAAATTCTATTGTACCTGTTAAAGATAGCCAGGAAAACGAAAAAACAACAGTAACTGAAGATCTCGCATTTGCTGAAGAACACAGAGAGTCTATGGCAGAAATGAGGCAGAAAATCCTGAATACGCTTGAAGTTGTAAGACATACAAGTATGAATGATAGAGAACCACTTCATAAACTCTCAAATACAAACCAAAATAAAAACAAATCCAAATTGGCAACTATGTAACAAATGAAATAATACGAGAATTAAACCTGATTTTACTGAGTTAAATGAAATTATTTACGCTTCTGCTAGGGCAATTGAAACCAGCTGTATGCCCCCGAAAAAACAAAGAAAACAAAACCTGGGAAGAAATCAACCTGGAGAAGTAAAATTGAAAAAGAGATTGAATTTATGAGAGGGGAAATATCAATATTAAATGAACTAATATGTGGAAATGATGTAAGATCCAGAACAGGAAGAAAGATGAAGAGAAAATTTGGATCCTCACCAAGAGAAGAACTGATATCAATAAAAGAAACGCTGAAACAAAAAGTCCAAGCAAAAGCCCAGAGAATACGAAGATTTGAGAAGAGAAACAAGTTTTACAAGCAAAATATGCTGTTCACATCCAATGCCAAAAAATTCTACAGAGAAATAGGGAAGGAGAAAGTAACCGTTAAGACCCCCCCCCCTCCATGGAAGAAGTTCAAAACTTTTGGAAAAGGATTTGGAGTGACAAGAAGACGTACAACATAAATGCAGACTGGATTATACAAACTGAAGGATCCTACCAAAATTTACAACAACAAGCATGAGAAGACATCACAATAGCAGACCTAAGAAAGGCACTCATGAAGACCCATAATTGGAAATCCCCCGGTAAAGATAGGGTGCCGAATTTCTGGCTCGCATCGCTCCCATGCGCACACGGTAAGCTAGTTCAGCTGCTCAATGGAATTATGAGAGACCCAAAGAAAACACCTGAATGGTTAGCAAGTGGCATTACTTACCTACTCCCAAAGAATAACGAAACCACCTTCCAAAAAACTATCGGCCTATAACCTGTCTATCCACCACGTATAAAATCCTAACATCTATCCTGGCGGAGAAAACATATGCATTCATGGAGAAGAACGATATTTTCCCCATTGAACAAAAAGGGTGCCGCCGAGGCTCTTACAGATGCAAAGATCAACTGCTAATCAATCGTATGATCCTTGAGAACTGTCACAACAAGCGCAGAAATCTCAGCACCGCATGGATTGACTACAAAAAGGCCTTCGACAGTATACCGCATCGATGGATCTTGAGATCGCTGGACATCTTCAAAATTTCCCCTGTGATTTCAAACTTCCTGTAGCACAATATGTCGTTGTGGAATACGAATCTCCAATTATACCACTCTAATGGAATACTCGCCTCAGAAAATATAAACATCAACTGTGGAATTTTTCAAGGTGACTCACTTTCACCTTTAATATTCTGCATAGCCCTAATACCCCTTACAAGTGAATTAAACAGAACAGGGTATGGATATAAAATTGCCAATAAAAAAATAAGCCATCTATTTTATATGGATGACTTAAAACTTTATGGTAAAGACAATAATGAACTTGAAGGCCTATTGCGCACCGTGAAAGCATTCAGCGATGACATCGGGATGGAGTTTGGACTTGAGAAGTGTGCCAAGGCCACTTTCCAGAAAGGGAAAGTGAAGACCACAAATTCAGTCGTGTTAGATGTTGACACAGTCATAAGAGAGCTTGAGCAAGAACAAACATACAAATATTTAGGGATAAATGAAGGCTCTGGTATTCAGCATGCAAGCATGAAAGAGAAGATCAGGAAGGAATGTTATAGGAGAGTTTGTGCAGTCCTGAAATCTGAACTAAATGCACGTAACAAGGTGTTAGCTATAAATTCCTTAGCAGTTCCAGTTGTTACTTATAGCTACAATGTGTTGAACTGGAATATGAGTGAAGTAAAGATAGAAAAATACGCAAGCTGCTGAGTTGTAATAGGATGCACCACCCAAAGGCAGACGTAGATCGCCTTTACCTTCCCAGAGCCCAAGGAGGTCGAGGCCTGATCCAATTTGAACTAGCTTACAAAACAACCACAATTGGACTGGCCAAATATCTCGAAATATCGAATGACTGGATGCTAAAGCTCGTGGAAAATCACGAGAGACGAAAGAAGCTTCATTCTATCATAAAGGAAAGCAAAGAATTTGCTATTGATCTCGTGCAGGATACCCAAACTGAACAACCCGAGGGAAGTACGGCAACTATTGTTGCAAAGAAGGTGAAAATGATGGCAATGAAAGAAGCGCACGAGCAACTGGCTGATAGGTGAGAGGAGAAACCTCTGCACGGCAAATATGTGACCCGCAGCAAACAAGCTGATGTTGACCAGAAGCAAACCCATCAGTGGCTACGGAGCTCAGGGCTAAAAGCAGAGAGCGAAGGTTTCATTCTGGCTGCTCAAGATCAAAGCCTATTAACCCGGAACTACCAGGCCAATGTGATGAAAAATGGAGCAGACCCAAAATGCCGATTCTGCAACGACATGATTGAAACAGTGGACCACCTAATCTCTGGATGTAAAGTCTTAGCACCAGTGGAGTATAAATTAAGACATGACAGAGTTGGCCAATATCTCCACTGGCTAATAAGTCGGCATTACAATATCAAAACTGCCGACAAGTGGTATAATCACCACCCTGAGGCTGTAACTGAAGGAGAAAATGTAACGATTCTGTGGGACTTTCCAGTACATACAGACCGAACCATCAAGGCCAATAAACCAGATATTGATCGACATGAGCATCCCCTGTGATCATAATATCTCAGCGAAAGAGTTTGACAAGCTCAGAAAATATAAAGACCTACTCATTGAAATTGAGAAAATGTGGCATCTCAAGGCGGTTACAATACCAGTGATCGTAGGAGCACTAGGAATGATCAAGAAGGGAACCGAAAATTATATGAGAATGATCCCTGGCTTACGATCCATGCAAGAAGTGCAAAAGATTGTCTTAACTGGTACATCACACGTATTGAGAAGAGCATTGTCGATGTGAGAACTGTTGCTGCTCATGTATTTTAATTTAACTTTAAAAAGAAAAAAAAAATGAACGAACTACTGAGTTTGGTTTAATGGCCTACCAATGTATACTATGAGTTTCTTTGCCCTAGGAGTCAGGAAGACACTCGACAAGAAATGGAAGCAAATTTGAAAGAAGAAAAAAAAAGTAATAATAATAATAATAATAATAATAATAATAATAATAATAATAATAATAATAAGGAAAAGGTGGCTGGACGTGACGAGGAGAAGGCGGCTGGACGTGACAGAGGATGGACGTATTTTTTCGATGCTCTGATGTGGCAACAGCTAACCCAGCAGGACAACTTAAAAAACAACTGTAGAAAACTGGAAGATCTACTCTTTTCTGTGAGTAATTTGAATTTCCCTCAGAATATGTTAAGGAACTTACATATCTACAGCTCATACAAAGGAACACCTAACAAGACAAATTAGAAACATAAATATCTCCAATTTTGTGTAAACATTTAGTCGTCTCTCATGACTATAAGAATGTGTAAAATTGCTTTTTAAATTGCCTTTTATTGTAACAACACAATTAGATGCACGATAAAAAATTATGGAAGTAAGCACCTGCTAATATATACATACAACTGAATTCAGAAATTTAAAAAATATATACATTACATTGAATTCAGAAATTTAAAAAATCATCGATGTGAACATCAAATAATATGTATGTTTTGTTATACTTATGTATGTGGAAAAGAAGAAAAGAGAAAGGAAAAGAATGTAGACAGGTTTGACCTTTACTGACCATTACTGTCCTTTGTCTATTCGGCTATCTCTCCATCATCTGCTGAATCTATTTATAGACCCATAGAACATGACCTCTTTAACCAACTACTTTCCCACACAATGGCAGTAGTGGTGATGATGGTGAAAAAGATAGGAACAAAAATAACAATAATAAGATACTGCTGTCACTACACATAAAACAATATCATTGATGATGATGATGATGGTGATGGTGATGTTGATGATGATGGTAATGGTGATGATGGTGATAGTAATAACAATAATAACTGACAGATCCCTTTTTCTTTCTTTTTTCTCCGTATTTTATTCTCATTATTTCGAACTAATACAAGCAGAGTGAGCATTTTAAAAGTTTAAAAGAGGAAGGGAAAAGAAGGAAGGAAAAAGGGAAAGAAGGAAAAAGAAAGAAAGAGAGAGGAAAAAAGGAAGAGAAGGAAAAAATGTTTGGAGATAAAACTATCAACAAAAAAAATACAGACGAATACAGATCTGCTAGCCTTAACAAGCTGCGCTACGCGCAATGCTTACATGTAGAGAACCCTAAACTGACAGATCCATCTCCTAATGTAAGAGTGGAAGCTCGTCATGCTTCAATGTAAACAAAACAAACTACAAACCGCATTGGTCGTCGCGCGGATTGCAAAAGACCACGTACCCGAAAATTGAACCAAATTCTGATTGAAAAATCAGCTACTGGATCAAATCTTCCCAACACACAGGAGCTGGACGTACCCCACAACCGGAATATTCCAACAGATGGCCTTCCATGCTCGTCACCAAATAATCAAAAGAAAAAGAAGGAAAAATGGTCTAGGGAAGATAATAAAGAAGTTCTTGCGGCCTTCAACCATGCCATATATTTCCCCACAGATAAATCTAACACTGTACAAACATACTTAAACTGGAGACAGAAACACCCTGAAGTAAGACCCTACATAGACAGTAACAAACTTGCCAACGTCAGAAGAAACATTATTAAACAAAATACTGACTGGAGTAGAGATTGATCAAGTTAGACAAGCAATATCGGATAAAATGAACGAAGCTGCAGCTAGAGAAGATAATACAGAGGAAATAATTATAGACCAGCCCAGGGCTGATAAAAACGAAGTAAGGATTGAAAGAGTTAGTATAAGTGATAGGCAAAGTGAAATATTCTCTGAACCAATCATAAACACTAAGACAGATGAACATCAAATAGATAAAGAAAGTCACACAAATATTGACCCAACAGAACTACATGAGCTAAACAAAACTCAAATCATGATTGAATGGCTGAAAATTAAAGAGACTAGCATGGATGAACGTGATACACTCCCTAAAATCTGCAACTCTAACCAAAACATGAAAATAATTGGTAAAATCCGGCTTGCACTTAAGGTTATAATTTCAGCTAATGAGGTTGATATCACAAATTTCAACCACCAAATACATATCAAAAACACCAGGACTTACAAACACATATAAAGTCGTTCTGTATGCATCAGCGAAAATCTCAACGATCCTATGTGGTGTAAAGATTAGAAAACGGCAACATTCCCACAAAAAGCCTTCTTGGCAAGAGCGTTTGCAACAACAAATTCAACTATTTAGATCTGACATTGAATATTTGAAAAACCTTAAGGTTCACAAGACTACCAAACCTACAAAAAGCCCCAAATTAATGAAAAAATACAATATGAAAACTATACTTGATATTGATGCCACCATAGAAACCATCAAACAAAAGGTATCTGCCAAAGCTGCCCGCATAGCGAGGTATGAAAAACGTGTTAGATTTTTCAAGGACAACAACATGTTCAAAAATAACCCCAAGAATTTTTACAGGAAGATAGGAAAACAGCGTTTACTGTAAGGTCTGTACCATCAAAAGAAGAAGTGCAGGGATTTTGGAATAAAATTTGGGCAGAAGAAAACACACACAACGAAAAGACACCCTGGATTGACAGAATATCGACAGAACTGGACCCCTTAGAAGAGCAAAAGTGGGAGGGTGTCAAGGTAGAAGATATAAGATCTGCTCTCAGGAGGTCAAGCAAATGGAAGTCTCCAGGAAAGGATAAAATTCCTAACTTCTGGCTGAATGCCTTCCCAGAGAGCCATGAACTGCTAACAGAACTGTACAATGATGTTTTGCAACACCCTAGTAGGATGCCTGCTTGGCTAGTTAATGGATTAACATTCCTGCTTCCAAAAAGTGAAGAAACAAATGAACCAAAAAACTATAGACCCATAACCTGCTTAACAACTATGTATAAAACGCTAACATCTGTCCTGACGGAATATATTTATAGTTTTTTAACAGACAGCAGCATATTCCCTAATGAACAGAAAGGATATAAACGTGGATCCTACGGCTGTAAAGACCAACTACTCATCAATAAGATGATCTTAGAAGATTGTCACAAACGACACAAAAACTTATCAATAGCCTGGATAGACTATAAAAAGGCTTTTGATAGCCTACCACATTGCTGGATTAGGAAATGCCTGGAAATGTATAAGATAGCACCTACTCTGCGAAACGTTTTGACTGTAAGTATGAGAACATGGAGAACCACACTAACTCTGAACAGTGACAATGAATCCCTAAATGCTGGTGATGTAAAAATTTCATGTGGCATTTTCCAGGGTGACTCACTGTCACCACACCTCTTTTGTTTAGCCTTAATACCTCTCTCAAAACTGCTCAATGACGCGCAGTACGGATATAAAATGTTTGATAAAAATATAAATCATCTCATTTACTTGGATGATCTAAAGCTTTTTGCAAAAAATTACCAACAACCCAAGGGCTTACTAGCGATAGTCAAACAATTCAGTGACGACATCAGAATGCAATTCGGTCTCGATAAATGTGCAAAAGTTACCTTTATCAAAGGAAAAATGACAGAAACATCTAACGTTAACCTTGACCAGCAGAATGTCATAAAAGAACTAGACCCAGCGGAGAGCTACAAGTAAGTAGGGGCAATTGAAGGGAACGGAATAAGGCATTCAGAGATGAAGGAAAGGATCAGGAGAGAATGTTATCGAAGAGTGAGAGCAATACTCAAGACAGAGCTGAATGCAAGAAACAGGATCGAAGCGATCAATGCATTAGCCATACCAGTCGTGACTTACAGTTTCAATATCGTTAACTTGTCAATTACTGAAATATTTCAGCTCGACAGAAAAATACGAAAACTGTTGACAATGTATAGAATGCACCACCCTAAGGCAGATACAGAACGACTTTATCTGCCAAGAAAAGAGGGAGGCCGTGGTCTTTAACAACTGGCAATAACAATGAAGATTGCTACAATTGGCCTAGACGCCTACCTGAAAATCTATGAGGACTGGATGTTAAAACTTGTCTCAAAATATGAAAACAAGAAAGCATCATACTCAGTAACAAAACAGGCAAAGGAATATATCTAAGTCAATTCCGAATACAACAAATTTCGGAATTAGAGATAGACATACAAGAAACAAGCACAGAAAAAGCTAAGCGCATGAAAACCCGTACTAAAACTGCGGCCTTAGATATTCTGAATGATAAATGGCAAGAAAAACCTCTCTATGGCAAATACCCAAAGAGAGCGAATAATCCCGATGTTGACAAAACCTGGCCCATCAATGGCTAATGGCCTCTGGCTTAAAATCTGAAACAGGGATTTATCATAGCAGCTCAAGATCAATGCCTACCAACAAGAAACTACCAGGCCAACGTATTAAAGAACGGCAGTAGCCCAACATGTCGTGTATGTCAACAACAAAATGAGACCATTGATCATGTTGTCTCCAAGTGCAGTCTTCTAGCGCCTACAGAGTTTCTCAACAGGCATGATAAAGCTGCACAATATATTCACTGGGTAATTTGCAAAAAACTGGATTTGCCCCATGAAAAAAACTGGTGGGAACACAAACAACCCCCAGTGCATGAAAATGACCACATTTCACTCCTCTGGAACTTCCCCATTCAAACTGACAGAAAGATAGATGCAAATAGGCCAGACATCATATTGAAAGACTTCAGACAAAGAACATGCCTCCTCATTGATATGACTGTCCCAATCGATATAAACGTATCTGTCAAGACCTACCAAAAACTGAGCAAATATAAAGATCTTCAAATAGAAATCAGCAAAATGTGGAATCTGAAGACTAAAACAATACCTGTTGTCATAGGTGCCCTGGGAATGATAGCGAAAGGGGCCGATTGCTACCTAACTCAGATACCAGGAAACCCCCAAATGGCAGAAATTCAAAGGATAGTGCTCATGGGAACTGCTCATATCCTACGCAAAATACTCTCTATGTAATCCCAAGGTTTAAAACAAACTTTTTTTCTTTTTTTAATTTATTTATTAGACATTCACTAGTACAACACAAAAAAAACCCAAATATATGGCACACTAAGCATAACAACAACGTGAACTTCCAACCTGTTGTCTCTTGAGGTCCCTGGGTGAGACTTGGGGCCAACTTGTACAGACAAAGCAATAGACAAACATATAATAATAATAATAATAATAATAATAATAATAATAATAATGATGATGATGATGATGATGATAACAATAATAACAATAATAATAATAATAATAATAATAATAATAATAATGATTTTGAAGACACCTGCATCCACCCCATGCAGGTGTCTCAGGTCCTTCGGGAGGATACTGAAGAGCTGTGGATCTCTAAAGCTCAGGCTACTGCAGTATTTTTCTACATCTTGATAGCAATTTTGGAGTCATTGACACTATGCAGTGACGCCCAGTTCTAGTGTTTGTGTAACTTTCGATGCCAAAGTTTGGGACAAGTCCTCCCAGGATCTTCCACATGTATATTATGGCAGTTCTTTCTCGCCTACGATCTAAGGAATAGAGTCTTAATCTCTTGAGTCTTTCCCAATAGGTTATATGCTGCTAGAGGCTATCTTCTTTGTGTAGCTTCATTGGATTGCCTCAAGTTCTGCGATTAATTTGACACTTGTTGGTGACCATAGCTGAGAGCAATTGTCAAATTGGCTTAGGACAAGTGTCCTCTAGAGGACCATCATGGTTTCCTGGTCTCTTGTTCTAAAATTTCTAAGAATCCATCCGGTCAGCCGCCTCCACATGAAAGGTTTCATTTTCACTCATGTAAATACCCAGGTCTCGCACTGATTGTGCCTCTGGGATTGCAATCCCTCCAGGTCCAGTGTATGTATTGGTTATTGCATTTAGTTTTGCATGCTGATGGCGCAAAGCTTGAAACTTTTCAGCATTGAACTGCATGCTATTCTTTTTGGACCACTTATGTATTTCATCCAGCTCATATTGCAGGTGAATGGCGACTTCAGGGTTCTGTATTACCTGTGAAACTTTTGTATCATCTGCATAACTTGTGATCGTGGCGCCCTGTGGCTGAAGGCATATCTGAGAGGGCCATTATGAGCAGAAGTGGTCCCAAAAAAGAGCCTTGCGGAACACCGGTCCCTATTTGCGTATCATAGGATATGGACCCATTGGTTACTACCACCTGACTTCTATCCTTCAGAAAGTCATGAAGCCATTCTCACAATTTTTCAACTATGCCAAGATCACGCACTTTGTGACATATCGTTCCATGATAAAACTTTATCAAAGGCCTTGGCAAAGTCGAGATATATCACTTCCACATTTGAGTGGTTGAGCAGTCGTTTCAGCACCCAGTCATAGTGTTCTAAGATGTATAGATAGATAGATAGATAGATAGATAGATAGATAGATAGATAGATAGATAGATAGATAGATAGATAGATAGATAGAGAGATAGATAGAGAGATAGAGAGATAGATAGATAGATAGATAGATAGATAGATAGATACATAGATAGATAGATAGATAGATTGGTAGGTAGGTATGTTGATTGATAGATAAATAGATATATAGATAGATAGATAGATAGATTGAGAGGTAGGTAGGTAGGTAGGTAGGTAAGTAGGTAGATAGACAGATAGATAGATAGATAGATAGATAGATAGATAGATAGATAGATAGATAGATAGATAGATAGGTAGATAGATAGATAGATAGATAGGTAGATAGATAGATAGATAGATAGATAGATAGATAGATAGATAGATAGATAGATAGATAGATAGATAGATAGATAGATAGATAGATAGATAGATAACTTTTTATTGTAGCCACACAGGGCTAAACACAGAATAAAAATGGACGAAATACAATGTAGAATTTTTTCTTTTCGAGGTGGGATGGGTGGGGCACAGAAAAAAAACAAAAAAAAAACACGTTTGATCAATAGAGATCTGTGGGTTGTGTGGTGTATAAAAAAGCAATATATATACATATATATATATATAAGGTTCACAGTTTAGGTGTAGCCTTGGAAAGAAAAACCTACAAAAGAGACCAAGGTCACCTCAGACAATTCGAAAAAGAACACATGAGTAAGTCGCCTTACTTCTCGTTGTCTCTTTTGGTTACAGATTTATGCTTAAAATAGTGTCGTCTTTCATACTGACCATTTTTGCCACTTTTACCCACTTTTTATTAAAACATTCGTTCGACAAAGACTTCCTCTCTATTCTCATCCTCCTTTTCAAGTGGTACTTGAAAAAGTTGACGAGAGACTGACCAGAGAGGAAGGTGTTTGTTTGCAGTCCTTTCAAACGCGTCCACCACACACATTCTTTCGCCATAGCCATCAGCGTAACGAAAACCGTTTTCCCTTCCCATTTAAAGGAAGGTGGTGGAACAATATTCACGATAGATTGATAGATAAGTTTCTTTATTGGCCACACAGGGCTGCACACAGACGGGACAAGTTACAAGGTAGAGCTTTTCTTTTGGGGGATGAAAAAAACAAAAAGCAAAAGAAACAAAAAAAAGGGGTGGCGTAGGTTTTCGATCAAGAGGGATCGTAAAAGGGAAGAAAAGAACAAAATAAAACATAAAAAATAAAAAATTAAGAAAAAAAGAAGAAAAGGAAAAGGAACAAAAGAAAAGAGAAATGAAAAAAGAAGAAAAAAGGGGAAGAGGAAAAAAAAACGATCAATAGGGATCGTCTATTACAGTGTTATGATATATGGTGTAAAGGGGAAAGCAAGTAAGGTTTATCCGTGGGAAGAAAAGCCTACGAAAAAGACCACGGTAATTTTGGTCAATATTGTTATATGTTACCACATTTGTTTGCAAGTGGGTAATCCTCTGTTTTCAATTTCTTGGTTCATAGGATTATGCTCAAGGTGGCTTCGTCATTCATACGTGCCATCCTTGCTACATTCACCCATCTTTTTTTAAAACATTCGCTAGACAAAACTTGCCTCTCTACTCTCACTTTCCTTTTCAAGTGGTACTTGAAGAAGTTGATGAGAGATTGACCAGAGAGGAAAGTGTTTGTCTCCAATCCTTTCAGACGCATCCACCAGATACATTCTTTCGCCATAGCCACAAGGATGATGAAAATAGCTCATCCTTCCCGTTTGAAGGAAAGGGGCATGACAATATTGACGATAGACTCAGCTGATAAACCGACTCGTCCCACACGTGACAGCAGTTGTTCGATATAAGCCCACGGTTTCGTCGCTCTGACCGCATCTCGGGCAGGTCGGCCCCGTGTTTCTCGAGCCGTGTCTGTAGAGCTTATCCCGAATGGGTAGCGCTTCTCGGTAGCACTGCCAGGCCAGGGATCTCTGGAAGTTGTCCATGGGCCCTGGCCCGAAAGTCGTCCCGAATAGGCGGGTCAGGTACTCCTCGTCGACGTCCAGGTTCGCCCCGAGCTCGTCGTCGTACCTCCCTTCCACTAATCCCCTATAGAATGCTTTGGTTGTGATGAAGTCACTCAAGGTCGACCCAGGATGGCAGAGTTGCTTGAAAGCAACACGACACTCGCGGTGCCATTCGCCCTTCCTCGGCCTCTTTTTGATCCACGACTGCAGTTCGGTCATGGAGACGAGCTGTGGGAAAGCGTGCCTCACAAACGGCGACCACACCTGTTCACCGTCTTCTACGAAGTGCCTGAGGTGTCGCAGTCTCAGCGCGTGTCTGCGCATCATCAACCATGGCATGCCCAGCCCGCCTTTTAACGGGTGTTGACAGCAAATGGATCGCCTGACCATCGGGACGCATCCTTTCCACAAGAAGCGAAAGAGAATGCGTTGTAGTTTGGTGATGGTAGATAGATTGGTAGGTAGGTAGGTAGGTAGGTTGATAGATAGATAGATAGATAGATAGATAGATAGATAGATAGATAGATAGATAGATAGATAGATAGATAGATAGATAGATAAACAGATAGATAGATAGATAGATAGATAGATAGATAGATAGATGGATAGATTGGTAGGTATGTAGGTTGATAGATAGATAGATAGATAGATAGATAGATAGATAGATAGATAGATAGATAGATAGATAGATAGATAGATAGATAGATAAGTTTCTTTATTAGCCACAAAGGGCTGCACACAGACAGAACAAATTACAAGGTAGAGTTTTCTTTTGGGGGTAAAAAAGGGGGTTGGTTTTCGATCAAAAGGGATCGTAAAAGGAAAGAAAGAGGACAAAAAAGGGGAGGATTTTTTAAAAAAAGGGGGGAGAGGGGGAAAAAAAGGAAAGGGGAGAGGAAAAAAAGTTGATCAATAGGGATCGTAATCACAGAAATGTCAATATGAAGTGTAAAGGGGAGGACAGGTGAGGTTTACCCGTGGAAAGAAAAGCCTACAGAAAAGACCACGGTAACCTCGGTCAATGAAGTCACATGTTATATTTCTTTCTTTTATTTTTTTTTGCAAATAAGCAACTCTCTGTATTAATTTTTATGGTTCATAGAATCATAGTCAAGGTGGCTTCGTCATTCATACGTGCCATCCTTGCTACATTCACCCATCTTTTTTTAAAACATTCACTAGACAAAACTTGCCTCTCTACTCTCACTTTCCTTTTTAAGTGGTACTTGAAGAAGTTGATGAGAGATTGACCAGAGAGGAAAGTGTTTGTCTCTAATCCTTTCAGACGCGTCCACCAGATACATTCTTTCGCCATAGCCACAAGTATGATAAAAATAGCTCTTCCTTCCCGTTAGAACTTTTTCTAAAAGAATTCCAATATTATCAGCAAGTACACTATATATCAAAAATTTTATTTAAAAAACCATACTTTCTTTAAGTTAAACGGAAGCAAAATCGAGAGTCACATTTGTGTTGGAATAATCCATAGGCATTCGGTTCAGAGTCTGTACATATGAGCCAAAATACAGTTTGGATGTGATTTGGCTGCTCTTTCTAGCATGTGGATATCCTGTTTGAAGCCCGTATAATCGGAAGGGGAGGGGGTTGAAGAAGATTGAGATGGCAGCCTCAAAAGTCGGGTAGTATGATAAAAGGCACCGAGCCCATGTTGTAAATTGGTTGATGTTAGGAAGGGAATCTAACCAGAAAAAGGAGACCAAAACAGACATTTGAGCGCAGTGCAGTCCTTGGATGCGGTCCAGCCCAAGCCAGAAAGGAACATGAATGTTAGATGATGATGACAATGAGGATGATGTTAGCTTCGTGTAGCTTCGTTGGATTGCCTCAAGTTCTGCGATTAATTTGGCACTGGTTGGTGACCATAGCTGAGAGCAATAGTCAATGTGGTTTAGGACAAGTGTCCTCTAGAGGACCATCATGGTTTCCTGGTCTCTTATTCTAAAATTTCTAAGAATCCATCCGGTCAGCTGCCTACATTTCATTGCCAATTTAGCAACATGCACATGAAAGGTTGGATCATTACTCATGTAAATGGCCAGGTCTCGCACTGATTGTGCCTCTGGGATTGCAATCCCTCCAGGTCCAGTGTATGTATTGGGTGCTGCATTTAGTTTTGCATACTGATAGCACAAAATTGAAACTTTTCAGCTATGAACTGCATGCTATTCTTTTCGGCCCACTTGGATATTTCATCCAGCTCAAATTGCAGGTTCATAGCGTCTTCAGGGTTCTGTATTGCCTGTGAAACTTTTGTATCATCTGCAAAACTTGTGATCGTGGCTGTCTGCGTGGCTGAGGGCATGTCTGAGAGGGCCATTATGAACAGCATTGGTCCTAAAACATTGTTTTGCGGAATACCACTCACTATTTGCATGTCATTGGAGGTGGCCACATTGGCAACTACCACCTGACTTCTATCCTTCAGAAAGCCATGAAGCCATTCTCCTAATTTTCCAACTATACCAAGATCACTCACTTTGTGACATATATATGCACAAAGTAAGTTAGGGCTTTTGGATTCAACCTACTAAGGGATATGAATCACAACCGTGCTTCGTGGTCTGCTACCACAACAGCTCCTTTATAGGATCCAGTTAGCTCAAGACATCATCAGGAGGTACCACGTCCAGTTTCGGCTCCTACTCCTCTACCGTTTTGACGTGGCGGGGCCCCCGTTTCGGAGGTGTCTTCAGTTCTGGTGTTGGGTGCATGTCTTCTTTCTTCTGTTCCCTGGCCTCTTCGATGTATCGTCAGTGAGCGTCACCCAGTGACTGACTGACTTGTCAAATTTTACGCTCTAAATACCTGCCGGCAGGTTCCAGCGGGCAGTTCCAGCAAGTTGTCACCTGACACTGTCTCACTTTAACTGACTAGTGAAGCCGCGTAGTTTTAGCCCGCGCTCTTTCTAAACGACCGTCACCTGTCAGTCAGCTTGTCTCACCTAATGATGTTATTTCACGCCGGCATGTTTATGACTTTCAAGCCATTTTCGGTCTTCCCGCTTCAGCCATATATAGAAGCTAGCTTTTTCGACAGCCTCCTGTACTCTCCTTATTAGTTTACGCAGCTCGGGGCTAGAAAAAACAAATCTTCTTTTGAAAAGCGTTGTCATTTTCTTTTCAATGAAGCCTCTAGCCCCCACTGCCAGGTGATAATATTCGACATTCCATCCCTGTTCTCTGCATTCTTCGATTAGCTTTTCATACCTCTTCTCCTTTCGTTTCTCTGCATTGCCTATGTTCTCTTCCCAAGGTAAAATTCCCATTCTCCGGTCTCTGTTCCAAAGAACTAAATCCGGTCTTTTTGTTGTTTTTATTAGTGGAAATACTACTTGTCTTTCCAAGTCCGTGGCCACCTCCCATCTTTCGTCTATCTCGTATACTTTACTTGTAGGCCTGGTTTTATAACCTTTTCCCACCTTGTGGAAGTATACTTTCCTGCGCTTTTCTACTTTTGGGTATTCTCCCCTATTGTACCTCTCGATCTTCTCCTTGAGTGCTGCGCTTATGACGCCGAGGACTTAATTATGCCGCCATGTATATCTTTCAAGTGCTAGTCTGCAACTTGACAGAACATGTCTAACCGTCGCTTTCTCTCCGCATCTACACTCATCGGTTGTTTTTATGTTCCACCGGACTAAGTTCGCTGGTGAGGGTAGAACATCGAAGGTAGACTTGATCAGGAAGGATGTTTTTGCTTGTTCCCAAGCCCAAAGTTCCTTCCATAATATTCTGCGGCTGATCACATATTCCTCCCATCTCAGGCACTGTCCCTGTTGACTGCATTGCACCAAATGTACATTTTGCCTTTCTTCTTCCTCCTTTCTTCTCACTTCGTATACCACTGCCTCTTTCATCTCTTTTACACTGCTCTTGCAAAATGGCCTGAAATTTTGCGACTCTAGGCCGGTTCTAGCTTCTTGCGTCGCTCTGACTATATCTGCGTGCCTTAGTTTTCCGATCGCCCTGTTTACTGCCTCTTCCGCCTTCCATTTCCTCCCTCTTCGTACCTTTGAAGGGTTTTCCCGGATGCTCTGATCTTTTGAATACCTTAGCATCATTAGTGTTCTTGCCTTTCCTGCCTTATATTCTTCGGCGAATGATTTTATTGGTAGTTGCAGCACGGGTTTTCCATATAGTGCAGTTGTATTCAGTGGTTTCGGCAGAACAAGCCATTTTCTGATAAATACACTGCATCTTTGTTCCATCCTTTCTACTCTACTTGAGGCTATTTCGTACATTTGCAATGGCCACATTATTCTTGGTACAGTCAAAATTGCAGTATCCAACATTTGAATTTTCCCGGCAGCGTTGTTTTGTCAATTGCCTTTAATCCTTCTTCTACTAACTCGTGCGTTTCTTTTCCTTGCTTCTTATCATTTAGTAAATCTCTATACCATCTGCCAAGACTCTTTACTGGTTGTTCTTTAACCGTTGGTATGTCTTCACCTCCTATCCTAAATTTCACTTCTTGCCTTCCTTTCACGAAAGCCACGCTTCGAGATTTTTTGGCTTTGAATTTCATCCATGCCCATCCTATCAGTTCGTCCAACCGCTCTAACGTTCCCTCCGCTGCTTCTCTACTTTCCGATAATATAGTTACATCGTCCATAAAAGCCCTTAATGGTGTCTTAGTAACACCTTTTCACAGTTTGTAGATCTGAGTAGCATTTCCATGACTAGCACGAATAAGATGACTGATATCGTGCATCCGGCTGCAATACCTATTTCAAGCCGTTGCCACTCCGTTGTGAACTTTCCTGCTGTAAATCTCATCCTCAGGTTGTCGTAGTACGACATGAGCATTCGTTGAACATCTTTAGGAATCCAAAAGAAGTCCATCGCTGTTTTTATTATTGCGTGCAGAACAGATCCATAAGCATTGGCAAGATCTAGCCAAACAATATACAGGTTTTTCTTCATTTGTTTTGCACAGGTGATGGCTTCCCAGATGGAAAATGCGTGTTCTATGCACCCAGGGATTCCGGGGATTCCTGCTTTTCAAATACTATCTCTATAAGATATATAAAGGGAAAAGACATCAATATATATATATATACCAGGCATTCTACTCTCAGCTAAAAATGAAGGTAGATAACTATCAATATAGCAGAAGATATTAAAGCTGTCTATATAACAATGGGGTTGTTTAGACAGGGGATTAGGTATAAAACAACAGCAACAACTATAAATGAACATTTCAAAGTTTGTCTTTATTTTAAATGTGAATTTTTAACAAAGGAGCCAAACCAGTGAAGGGATCACTATGTGGTTGATATACCTGCTAGAATTAGTAGCTAAATTCACACGATACCACTATACAGAAGGCCATATTGGACAATGTGGTTGTGTGTTCTCTTTGGAAATAGGCATGATGGTCCTGGCTGGAATGCGTTTGATCATAAATCTCTGTTTGGTCAAGGTTAATCTGAGGCTAAACAACAACAGTTACACAGAAATTCACTTTGCGTCTAATGACAGACATTCCATCGCAGCGAAACATTCAGCTTCTTCAAGAGCTGCACTTAATGTTGCGTGTGTCCGTGTTTCTGGGTCGCAATTTTTGAAGCATTCGTAAAGCATCAGGTAGCCTTGTTTTACAGCGTCAATAGATTCATCATCAATTTTCAGTTCAGTTGTATTAACTTCTAAAAACATAGCTGCAAAAGACACAACAATAAGAAATAAATGCAACAACATTGACAATATTAACAATAATATAAAAGATGTGTGTTGTTATAAACATAACAAAGAAACTATTTCAAGAGAGAAATATAAAAAAATAGCTAAGAAACAAGAAAAATATAAGACATTGTTTTCTATTTCTAGGGATGATGAGAAAAATAACAAAGTGGTTAAATTAAAAGTGATTTCAAAAATACAATTGAAATTTACACTTGAGAATCTTTTAAGGTAAACCGATGGCAGATGCGTTTGTGAAGGCAAAAGTGTATGAGAACCTAAAGAATCAACATAGGGTACCAACAGGCAAACCATTTGATCCATTCATTTCCTCTGCTCAATATTTCTGGGAGAGTTGTGGGGATAGAGTCCCCTGGCATTTCTTCCATAGGGACCTATCAGTTCTAACCATCATTACATATTTTGGTTGGATTCCCAAGCATCAACAACTAAGTCTCTGGATATCATCTAACTATTTAGTGCTTGGTCTACCCCTGGGTCTCCTACTCCATTTGTTTGGCTGGAAGAACCTGTCTTGTAATTCAATCCTGCGACATTCTGATCACATGTCCTAGGTACTAGAGATGTGAAGAAGTGGCTCAACCTGGAGAGACTCCCAAATCTCTGAACTATAAATCCTATTGAGTAACATTACTCCAAAGACCCTTTAGAAGAATCCCATATATCTGTCTTAATCTGGCAGATTTCAGATCTGATATTCAAAGGGTCATGAAAGTAATGTCTCTCTGTGAAATCAATCACCTTGCAAAGTTCCCAAAATGACACTGAAAATCAAATGAATAATGATAGACCAACAGTCGATTATTCTAAGACAAATTCAATCCTTTTTTAATCTACTCCAGATTCAATCAATTCTCCTGAACCCATTCAGTTATTCTTATGTCTCAGTGAGAGAGAGACCAGCCATGGTCTGGCTTCACTTGTGAATATTCATTTTCTGGCAAATTTCCTTAAAGTCATTCTCTCTTTTTGGATGTGGGGAATATGATATGATTTGACTGTGTCACCCCTATACTAAGTCTGTTTTTACTGAAGCATTTACCAACATATGTCATGTGGTAAAGTCATTTCAATATGGCAATATAAAAGAGAGAATACCAAACGAGTTCCCTATGGATACCGTATTTATTACAACGAGTGGCTTGTAAATGTATCTAACGAGCGAAAGCGAGTTAGATACGTGTACAAGCCACTCGTTGTAATAAATACGGTATCCACAGGGAATGAGTTTGATATTTTATTTATTACACACGAATAAACGACCATATTTTATTAACCCAATAACTAAATTCTTCACGTTTAGTTGTAACTTATGAATGACAAAAGTAGTGCCGTCACCGTGACCTCGGGTCATCACCATGAATTGACCAATCAGAAGCAGCGCTGTCACCGTAACCTCGGGTCATCACCATGGATTGACCAATCAGAAGCAGCGCTCGCAGTATCTGACACATGTTAGATACCAAAAATATCTCAAAGTGTTCTCACTCACATGTGTGTAATAATTGCAATTATCACTTTCAAACACAATAACCCAATCCCTAATGGCTTCAAGAAGACCCTAACTCATGGTCTTTTGATGGAGTAAAGACGAACCAAAAATGTTGTCATTAACTCAGCTGTTTACCCCTAATATATTTTTCTTCTTTCTTCCAATATTAAATGCTACTTGTATTTACTTGTGTATCCATAATTACCAACCTCAGTGGATACTTTATGAAATACCAGTAATATCATTAATAGAATTTATTTTGCAGCTAACCATTCCACTGGAAATTAGGAATATAACCTGTTCTCTTTCATCCTGACAAATGAAATAGCTCAGGTGAATGTAAAATTTATAGAAATCAATTAGGTAGTGTAATTTTATACTCACCTACTTGCCACCAATCTCTTCCTAACGTCTTAGCCACTCTCAGAAGATCCTTCTCCTTCAGCTCTGGACTCCCTGAAATAAATATTTCCAAAATTTATAATTTATACTAAATTTCTTAATCTTTATTCTTGAGGCATGCTTATCATCAATGGTCAACTGGTGACCACTATGATTTTGGTCAACCTTTTTAATCTATGTAATAGCTCAATATTTTGGTCCACAACAAAATAGATTAAACTTCTTAAACTACGTCTCTCTATCAAGACATCCGACATAATCTAACACCGTTGCATTTATCACATTTAATTATCATTTGATAAGACTAGTTTTCTCACAGTTCTCTATTTCCCATCTTATATCTGTACCAAACCTGTGACATGACTTCACTCACCAACATTTTTCTCATCTTCTACTTAATTCTAATGTCAAACAAGGTGGTTTCCAAAGACCTAACCACAAATACACGGCAGACAAATTCACGTAGGATAAACATACACCTGACATCTTTGTTAAGAGTTGATGTTGGTAATCTTGAATCGTAACTCCGCACATCCCAGTTCACAAGAACATCATCTGATTCAGGAAATATTTTAAGACTCCTTAATAAAGAAGTTCTTTAAAATCCTTTATTCCCCAAAAGTTTTGGCTTATCTATTGCTTATAAGATGTCTTCTTTTTGTGCTATTATCTCGATGCCTCTACTCTTGTGGGACAATGAGGTAGTGTACCATCACCATAAACAGTTTCTCTTTAACCTTTGACATGCTTTCTTCTGCTACTTTGAATTTCACTTATTTCTGCTGAGCTTTGGCAAATGACGGCAACATTTATTTGCCTTCAACCCTATTCTTGACCAACTAATTAATTAATACAGTCTATTCAGAACTATTTTCATATCCTTTTGCTCTGTTGTTGTGTTGTTATGTCATCCATAATGTCGTCTTAGGGGACTTCACTCAAGTTATTTCTTCTGATCAATCTGCTGATCTAATAAACATTTCCATAACAAGTACAAACAAAATGACTGATATTGTGCAACCCACGGCAATTCCAGTCTCAAGACGATGCGAGTCTGTTGTGAAATATTCTGTCCTGAAGCGCATTTTGAAATTATTACAGCAACTCTTCATTAGATTCTTAATCTTTTCTCGTATATAAAAGACGTCCGTTGTTTTCATCAACAATTCATGTAGTACAGAACGATAAGCATTAACCTGATCAAGCCATACAACATTCAAATCGCTTTTGTTCTTCTTTGTATCTTGTATCGCATCCCAGATTCAAAATGCAAGTTCCACACATTCAGGGATTCCTGTCTTCTCTCTTTTATTCTTTACTCTTTTATTTGTTTCATAGTAATTCTGCCACATTCTGTCACAACAGGTGACACTGTGGGTTTGGTCAAGATTTTTATACTCTCTACAGTGAACCCATGTAATAACTCAGTATCTACGTCCACAACGAAATTGACTGACCGTTCTAAATCTCCACTATCTATTAAGACATCATACATAATCTAACAATGTTACTGTTATTTCATTTAATTATCACTTGATAAAACTGTTTCCCCTTAGTTCTGTCTTTCTTTTCTTCTATCTGTGTCCAATCTATGACATATCATTGTTGTCTCACTTCTAGATTTCACTAACCAACATTCGTCTTATCTTCTGCTTAATTGTAAAGTCAGGGAAGTTGGTCATCAAAGATCTAACCACAGACACGACAGACAACTTCAAGTAGGATAAACATAAACTCCTCTCTTTGTTAAACGTTGCTGCTGGTAATCATTAATTTTAACTATCTGCATCACAGTTTAACAGGATGTCAAGTGAAATATTTGAAAACTCCCGAAAAAGTTTTTTTTTTAAATGGTGAGCAATGAATAGTTTTACACAGGTAGAACGGAAAGTGATATCAGGTGTTCTAAAAGACATCACCTCATTAACAACTTATAAGAAACTGTTCATCCATATATTATTACAGTGAAAATAACTGAAATGATATACCTGAACAGGTTTTCAAGAAAATAGGGTATCTCTGTTGACCCTATTTTATACAGCAGTCAAAATTTACCCACTCATTTGATGTTTCCTCTATCAATGTGGTGGACGTCTATGATTTGAAAACCCAGTCACAAGTAAATTTGAGAACACAAAAGTTACACCATTAAATGACAGAGACTGTCTTTCAGATGCCAATATAAGAAGAACATTACAAGGAACATGTAACTCTACTGACATCCCACACCATCAACACTACTATGCCATTTGTCCCTTATGCTAATTAAGATTAACTAATTAAAAAAGGTCATTATCATGCTTTATGAAATAAATTTAATTAGTGTCGCATATATAAAGAAATATGTTTCACAACATACTGTTTGATACGGAATGAAAGCAGAACAATAACATCTGAACATTACTGGACGTTGGATGTCAATAATCCCAAATTGTAGGGATATGGTCCTATACCCAAGAAAACAATAGAAATCCATAGAGGGTAGCACAATGTAAAATCTTAGATGAGGGCAGAAGATGATGCTATGACAAAATAAGGTTACATTTCAGAGATAAAAGCACTGAGTACTGGTGTGGACGTAATCACCTTACCCACTGCCCCAAACTGGCCGGCATTAAGCTAACGTCTCAAATCAGTTTTCTTATACATATTAAAGCGGTGAACTGGCAGAATTGTTAGCACATTGTCCCAAATGATTAGAGGCATTTCCTGCCTTGGTTGACTTTGCTTTCATCCTTTAAGGGCGGATAAAATAAGCAGCAGTTGAGCACTGGGGGTGATTAAATTGAAATACCCCCTACATCGAGCTCTCTGGCCTTGTGTCAAAACTTTAAAATCAATATTCTTATACCGAGTTTATAATATATTTTTTGTTGTTTTATGACCCCAATATGTATTCAGATCAGAGATGTTCTTGGTAGATACCCCAGCGAGAAGCAACATGTTGCGACAAATATCTCACTAGGCAACAACAACAACAATAACCTATCGGGAAACAGTGCCCAGGACTTGGGAGAGAAAGAAATAAAAACTTTCTCATCAACTCACCTGTTTACACACCATCAACAACATACTTTCCTCCCCTGTTCCAAAAGACAATATCAACTCTGTTGTGTCTTCTAATAAATCCATTTTACCAATCATGTTAACCTTGATTTTATGAAACTTCAGTAATATCTTTACTATTTTACTCTTTTACTTGTTTCAGTCATTTGATCGTTGCCATGCTGGAGCACCGCCTTTAGTCAAGCAAATCGACCCCAGGACTTATTCGTTGAAAGCCTAGTACTTACTCTATCGGTCTCTTTTGCCGAACCGCTAAGTTATGGGGACATAAACATACCAGCATCGGTTGTCAAGCGATGTTGGAGTGACAAACACAGACACACAAACATATATACACACATACATATATATATCTATATATACATATATACGATGGGCTTCTTTCTGTTTCCGTCTACCAAATCCACTCTGAAGGCTTTGGTCGGCCCGAGGCTATAGTAGAAGACACTTGTCCAAGGTGCCACGCAGTGGGAATGAACCCGGAACCATGTGGTTGGTAAGCAAGCTACTTATCACACAGACACTCTTTAATAGAATTACTTTACAGTTAAACTTTCAAAAAACGCAATTTTTTACATTATTGAGAGACATTCCTATCAGCAATGGTCAATTGGTAACCATTATGATTTTGGTCAACATTTTTCTAGTTTCTGTTCACCTGTTTACCCCTACACAACAACATATCTTAGTTCTTGGTTCCAAAAGACAATATTAACTCTATTGCGTTTTCTAATTTATCCATTTTTCCATCCATGGCAACAAAGATTTTATGAAATTTCAGCGATATATTTCATCGACTCCTTTTGCAGCTAACATTTCAAATGGAAATTAGAGATGGGCCCTGTTCTCAGTCCTTCTGACAAACAAAACAGCTCAGGGAGTGGAAAATTTATAGGAATCAGTTAGGTACATTGATTTCTATAAATTTTTCCACCGCTTGTGTTTTATGGAAATGAATTGGTCATAGCAAGTGGAAGCGAAGGGCTTAATGGTTAGGGTATTTGACTCATGATTGTAAGATTGGGGTTTTGATTCCTTCACCAGGCAATACGTTGCCTTCTTGAGCAAAACACTTCTGCCCACTCAGCTGGCAAAAATAAGTAATTTTACAGCGAACTAGTGTCCTGTTCAGGGAGGAATGTATACGCTAGAGAAACTGGGAAACCAACCCTATGCCTCTTATGGGATAACATAATTAGGTACAGTTATTTCATACTCACCAACTGGTCCTGCCACCATCTGGACTTCCATCTTTGACGAATTTGGACCAACTGAAAAATACATTTCAAAGTGGTTTTAGTAAAATTTCTTTATCCTTTCTAATAATCGATATTTTATTATTGTGAGACATTCGTGTCATCACTGATGACAACATGCTTTTGGAGAACATTTGTATGCTTTCTACAGTGGGGCCAAGTAATGGTTCACTATTTAAGTCCACAACAGAATAGACTTCACTTAACAACCCTTCTCTGTCTCTTAAGTCATCCAACAATTCTAACAATTCTGAAATTATCTCATTTAATTATCCCCTAATAACCGATTGTCTCTTAGCTTCGTTTGGGTTTTCTTATGTTTGTGCCAGATCTATGACAAGACATCTCTAATCAACATTCGTCTCATCTTCTGCTTAAATCCAGTGTCAACCAAGTTGAGCATCGAAGTCCCAGCCTCAAACACGACGCACCACTTCAAGACGGATATATATATATATATATATATATATATTGGTTACTACTAGTAATCTTTAATTTTAATTGCCCACATCACAGTTCTCCAGAATGTAATCAGATGTGGGGAAATATCTGAAGATATTTCAATGTCATTCATCCTCCTGAATAAAGCAGGTCGAACAGAAAGTGACATCAGGTCTAACAGGAAGTGATATCTCGTGTCCTAAATTAACACACTACATTCACACAGAACCTCATTAACGACATAAAACTTGTCATCCACACATTATTGCTGTGAAAATATTTGAAACAGTTCAGAAGAACTGATACTCGGGAATACTAATCTATACATCAATCAAAGTTTCCCACCCTTTTGATGTCCCCTCTCTAATGTTGGTCCCTAAACCCTCAGTTGAGATTTTCTTATTGAGTCTCCTATTTTATAAAGGCTCACTCTGATATTCATATAAATGCAGTTGTTTTTAATTATCAGTTTCCGAAGATATTGATAAATCATCAATCACTCTAATTACACACAAAATGTCAATATTTACTGACAGAACCTTGGTGATTTATTGATATTTAGTCACCATTTATAATTCACTATTCTTCATTATTTTTATGTTGCAGAAAGTAGTCATCTTGAAGTGTGACAAGTCTTCTAATTGGTCAAGAACAATATTTAGTGAGAGTAGTGAGAGACATAATATGACAGAGAAAAGACACCTGGAACATCTTTTATCAAAAGTGTGCTTGATTAAGGCAGAACTGGATCTACACAACAACATGAAATATAATATTCCACACCATAAAGCCCATGAGACAAATAGACAGATCATAGAGTATTCTTACCCAAACTATTTTTGCTCGTTATATTCCGTCCACACTTGAGGCATTGTTTAGGTATCTTTGGGAGACAGCATTTCTTACACAGCGAAAGATGTTTACATGGAAAGAACGTCTCTGTGGCCACTACGTCTTCACAAAACACACATCTGAGGAACAAAAACATGAACACATCCCATTAATAACAGTCATTTATAACAAATATTACATTGTGTGCGTATTTACAGTAGAGAATCTTATGAGACACCACAATTAAACAATTATATATGGGCGAATTTGTATGTATATAAATGCACACACAGACACCCGCACACACACACAGACACACACACATATATATATATATATATATATATATATATATAAATGGACACAAATATTAATAAGTATATGTCATGACATTGATACATCACAAAAACTGATTTACGCAAAGTAAACAACATATATTCCAGAAATATAATTCACTTATATACATACATACATACTACATACATACATACATACAATACATACATACACACATACATACATACATACATACATACATACATACATATATATGTTTAAATGGGCTGGGCACGTCACCCGGCTCACCGATAATTGGTGGACCCGTGCAGTCGTCAAGTGGTGCCCGCGCGAGTGGAAACGACCACCCGAAGGCCTCCACGTCGGTGGAGTTACGATTTCAGGAGGGCAATTGGGATCACGTGGATGAGGAAGGTGCGATCCAGAGAGGAGTGGACAGCGTGCTCTGACCAGCGGTGTCAAATGGATGCCCGACGGACTGGTCGGTCAAGGTGATATATATGTATGTATGTATATATGTATGAATGTATGTATGTATATATATATATATATAGATATATACAGTAAAAGCAATTAAGATTCAAGTCAGTTCTAATGAATTCACTTGAATGCGGTACTTAACTTAGATGCACCAGAAAACTATATGGTATTAACCATACAATAATGTGGGGTGATTATAAACGAGAAAAAAGCAACAAGAATGGATTAGTTTTTTAGTAAAATTGTTTCATACAAAGACAAGCTTTATTAAAAGCTGCAAATATTGCAGCAAATACAAGTGTCCCGTACTCATCAGCTAAAACACATATGAGTTCTCCAAGCATCCTAGTGGGTGAGGCTACACTCATGAAGTATCGGAGATAGTTCTATAAAAAGCAAATTTAGGTTGTAAGCGGACTTCCAAAGTTCTCTAATGATGATGCACAGTCTTATAACAGGTTTTAAAAAGCTTATTAGCTTCACAGAGAAGGTGAATCAATCCATAATGTAAGTGCAAATTTCCAGAGATATGAGGAGATATTTCATACTCACAGACGATGAATCTATCCATGATTAATCCACAATGAGGTGGGTATAATTTCCTGCTATATGATAAGATACTTGTCACACCTCTGTTCATTTCACAAAACTGCTATGTTAGAATTATAAAGGCTGAAGGAATTTTGTGGAGCAAAGAAAAGAAAAAAAAAGAAGAAGAAGAAAAAAAAGAAAAACCGCCCACATAGAGCATACTGGGATAACTGAGAGGGAAGGGGTCGCAGGTACCCACCTACACAGAAAAGTCTCTTTCTGTGGAGACAGACAGTCTGGCTTAGAATTTGCAGGAATCTAAGAATTATAAAGGAGAACATTATTTTTGACCATTATACAGCTACTAATTGCCAATCCGACGGAGCTAAAGCAGATATAAGAATCTAAAGAGAACAAGGGAAGGGATAGAGGGGTCAAAGGCTATCATTAGAGGAAAATACATTAAGAGAAATGTGGCTTCAATTACTGAAGGATTGACTGGGATGACTTTCACTGTCCCCTAAAAACAACTTCTTTCGTTTTGTGTTGGATTCAAACTAGTCCCATGTAGTCATCTCTCCCACAAGAGATAACAAAACTTTGGATCTGCTATAGACCATTGCTTCTGAAATTATCAGCCACCCTACCAAGATACATTTAACTCGCTCTAATCATTCTCTAACCTTGTCAATATACTTTTAATGGAAAGAAAGAAAAAACTACCATCATCTTCCAAACTGCTTGCTTTTACTGGAACAATGCTGACCAGAACACCTGTTGTACTGAGTTGCAGTCTTCTGACTGACCCCACGTTTACGATTCTGAAGAGATCTCACAGCAAATGTTTAATCCGATGTGAGTCATATGCAAAGCATCGGAGTGCCACATAAATATGTTCAAGTGCTCAAAAGCGGAATATGACAGACCGTAGCAGCAGTCCACTTTGTGAGGAAAGATCAACAAACTGTTGAATGGGAATACAGATTACATAGAAGAGAGAGTTTTAAAATATACAACAGAGCATCCAACCACACGAAAAAGGTGATTAAAATGGCTGCACTTGATTCGGACCAACACAGAGAGAAAAACCTGGATAGATTCCGGAAGTTCTTATATAGAAAACCGGAGACTTCAATCTCTTCAAAGTCAATCCTCAAGTCAGATTGTAAAGAGCCAACTGTTTAATGCAATGCTGGTATTTTTACCATTGAAAATCTAAATGTATGATCTTCACTGCTATGGAGACTAAATTCCATCACATCTTTTGAATTTACTCCTGCAACAACTCTTAAAGCATTTGTTCAATTATGTTTTGATGGTATTATTTATCCCAAATTGGCATCCTCTGTCTACTACACCAGGTTTTTTAGCCTATTCCAATTCAGCTTTACTAACTGTTACTCTGAATCAGAAGAACGTTGCTACTTTAATCCCCCTGTTTAAAAGGGGTGACCATTCATCAAATGCTAATTACCATCCAGTCAGTCTCACCATCAATGGCTAATTACCATCCAGTCAGTCCTTAGTCAGAAAGAAATTCCTGGAACATTTGAAACTCTCAAAACTTGATTCATCTCTCATAATTTGTATTTACCTCTAAATTTAGTTACTTTGGGCCACACATGGAACCTCTTGAAGACATCATCTAAATCAAAAATAGGGTCTCATGGGCAGATGTTATCTATCCCTACTTCAAACTTTTAATTCTATACCACACAAAAGAAATACGGTGAAGCTGTCTGCAATGGGCATGAGTTCTAATTTTATAACTGTGTCAGTTCCTTCATTCTCAGGTGAGAGGAAGTTGTTACAGAACTAAGATAACATTCTACACCCTATACAATCACCTCTGAAGATCTGCATGGAACTATTCTTGGTATCCTGTTACTTCTTATACATATAAAACTACATTGAAAAACCCACTGAATCTGCTACACCTGACGCAATTTCATTGCTGTATTTAAAGGAATCATTGATCGACCAGTTTTTGACAAATTGTTCGCTCCAAATATGTTCCTTCAAAACATGAAGCATGAAATAAACTGATATCTCTTGTTAGCTATCAGGACACTGCATTCTTCAAAACTTCCATATTTCCTGAAATTCCCTAACACTCTTCCTGGTGTACCAATGTCTTCTTTCTTTGATATAACTCTTTAACTGTTTCCCTCCTTTCGGGTTGTTTTATTATATGTATCGTGCATCTACTTCTAGCTTCCATTGCTGCCTTTCTTTGACTAATTGCAGTTTTCTGTCCCCTATTTTGCCCCTTTCCAGTAACTTCAGCTGCGCTCTGTAGACATTATATTATTATTAAAACATTCACATAAATGATCATTTGTAAAAGTAGAGAAAATCTTCTGAGGCTTGTCAATTGAAGAAAACAGATCAATATTTATACAGTCCAAAAATCAATATCTATGAACAATAGGCGCAGGAGTAGATGTGTGGTAAGTAGCTTGCTTACCAACCACATGGTTCTGGGTTCAGTCCCACTGCGTGGCACTTTGGGCAAGTGACTTCTATTATAGCTTCGGACTGACTAATGCTTTTTGAGTGGATTTGGTAGAGGGAAACTGAAAGAAGCCCATCACATATATATATATATATATGTGTGTGTGTGTTTGTGTGTATATTTGTCTGTCTGTGTTTGTCCCTCCACCATCGCTTCACAACCTATGTTGTTGTGTTTACATTCACGTAATCTAGCGTTTCGGCAAATAAATACTAGGCTTACAGAGAATAAGATCTGGGGTCGAATTTTTCGACTTAAGGCAGTGCTCCAGCATGGCCGCAGTCAAATGACTGAAACAAGTAAAAGAGTAATATTTGAATTTCAACAGACAAAGAAAGTTTTGTATATTCACTGAGGGGGAAATGTGTCTGCTTCTTAAGTAGCTAATACAGAGAGATGTATGGCAAAGAAATTGCCAAATCTTATAAAATACGGGAGTGAAAGGCGACTAAAACACCTAGTAATGGTATATGTGTTACTTGAATAATATACGTTTCCTGGCAGTTTTTTTTTCTATGAAGATATGTGGCGATGTTCCATCAGTATTTGCAGAAATATAATATATACACTATTGGTGAGTGTTTGTAGGTTATTTTTCTATGAAATCATTCGTAATATTGACTGATTCGGACTTAGAAGAGTGAGAAAAAGATGTTGGTAGACAGATAAATTCCACTTAATCCTAAGTAACAGTTTCAAAATGGAATTCATTCACTTCATTATTTAGATCTATATTTTCCTATTGATCACAAATCTTTAAAATAGGGAACGAAGAGGGGTAGGTTGGGGTGGACTGTGAAGTATAACTGGCAACACTACGAATCATGTGAATGTAATCAAAATCATGTTCTTTCTTTGATCTCCTAACAACTGCATATTGTTTTTTGTGCGGCCTTTGACAAAAACACTAGCGACAGTGGCCGTTGTGCCAGCTCTGTCTGGCACCTGTGCAGGTGGCACGTAAAAAACACCCACTACACTCGCGGAGTGGTTGGCGTTAGGAAGGGCATCCAGCCGAAGAAACACTGCCAAATCTAACTGGGCCTGATGAAGCCTTCCAGCTTCACAGACCCCAGTTAAACCGTCCAACCCATGCTAGCATGGAAAACGGATGCTAAATGATGATGATGATGATGATGATGTAGAATTAAAACGAAATAAACATATAAACATGATTATATACAAAATAGAAAATGTACTGGTTTATCTGTTCCATTGCCAGGAAATACTTACTGTGGTGGTGAAAATGTTTCTAATTTTTTTCTCAAATTTGGGTCCTTAATGAGGTCCAATGGTGTGTTATTGTTGTTGTTTTTATGGTGAAAGTCAGCTCCCTGGCTGGCGAGATATCTAGCTACCACCATGCCAGAGAGCCTTTTCTCCATTTTCAGATTAAGGGCGGTGCAGCACTACAAATAATGAAATATAAAATGATGACAATATTACACAAATATTCAAAACAAATGCCCCTAATTACACAAAAGTTCATCTAAATTTACTCATAGGTTGTTTATCCACCAATTAAAGCAATTACAAAGTATTGAGTTCCTACATAATCTTTAATTGAGTCCATTTCCCATTTTCATGTTTTTACTTTATTTTCAACACTGAGACACCCTCTAAATATATTGTCATTATATTGAGCAGGACAAACCATATTGATTAACATCAAGCTTATTGATAATTAATGAGTAAATATTTACTTGTCAATCACAAATATCACAATATATTCAATAGAAAAATCAAATATAGGAAGAACAAACCATCAAGAACCTATCTATATATTGGCTTGATAAAGGCGACCATGTGGCCATAAGAAAGAGTATTGTATATATAATATAACACAACATGAGAAGAAAGAACATAAGTTATATCAGAAACAAAAACACCTATAACATAACAAAGTCAATACCACACAAACATAACCAAACATATCAATAATGTTTCCATAATTAAGCAAGAAGCATCTTTGAATGATGACGGTAAAGTAAAGGAAGCAGGTATTAGTGACAAGTCAGAAGAGTAATGGAAGAGTATTTTTAATCACGGTCAAGTGAATTTTGGAAGAGGCAACTTGCAAGTCTACCAGAAAGATGGAAGAGCATTGTAGAAAATGATTAACAGATTTTAGATTAACAGAAAAAAGTACTTTGTTTATCTTAATTTTGAAAAATATAAGAATTATAAAAAAATTGCTTTATTTATGAGATGACAGCAAAAAGTCCAGTAGTATTGAAGTCCATACTGTTGCTGACATCAGATAGCTGAATACAGTGAACGGGCTTTAAACAGCATTTTACAAGATATATACTCAAACTCAAAATCATTACTTGTGTGTGTTTGTCTGTGTGAGTGTGTGTGTGAGTGTGTGTGTGTATGTGTACATGAGTGTGTGTGTGCCTAAGTACAGAACTTAAATACAGGAAATCTCACTAAGGACCATGCTTTATTGTATTCATTCTCTAGTGTCCTAACATTGAACATTCTTATGACATGTCCACAAGAAGTCAGTGGATTCATGTCGTGTACAAGAAGTAGGATAGAGAGCAGTTTCACTCAGAATTCTTCATAGAATGGACTGGATGTATTTACCATGGCACCAGCACTATAAAGCTCAGACATCTCTTCTATCCTGCATCATTGTTATTTGAAAATAATATCTCCTCTATTAAATAGACCACTTCTCCGTCACATTGTGATGGCTGTGTTTATATGGCCAACAACCGAGATGGGTCACCTCTCGACCGTGGTGAGACGACATGTTTCAGAGTGAAAGGAGATGGAATATTGTTTGTTACATAATATCACTCGGGTCATAGGGGGAGACTGGATCACGGAATGGTAATGGAGGATGGGGTTGATAGGTGAGAATTGATACATGACAAGCAAAGCTTGTCTGTCTGCCTGTCTCTCTCTCACACTCACACAAAGACTCGCAAATACACAAATTCACACAGACACCCAGACACACACACACTCACACACACAGACACACACACAGAGACACGCACGCATGTATATACACAAAAAATTTTAAAACTTACTTCGTTTAGTAAATCCAAGGGTGCATCCTCGGAATTAAACACTTCTGTTCTAACGGTAATGTGCAAACAGCTGTTACCTTCACCATCAACAGCATTTATGCTTGCACCCAGGGCTATTAGCTTGTGTGTCATTCCGAGGTAACCCAGGGAAACGGCTTCAAGGAATGGTGTCATTTTCTTTTTGTTCTTAATATCCAACTGAACTGAACGCTATGTGGAAGTAAAAATAGAAAATGAAAATTTACATGAAAATCAGGATGGATATCAATGTGTCATTATTGTCTTCTACTGTATACTTGATCAAACTGATCATGTACATTTGATGTTTGTCCGTAAAATCAACCTTCGTAAGATCCTCTAGATGTTGCTATGAGAATGTGTTCTAGACAGGATTAAGATGTCCTAAAGAGATTGTTTCAGCTTAATCTACCTTTATTCCTAACTATTGTAAGTTTTAGGGGAGCTGAACACGAGTGAACACATGATTAACAGATGAAGACTAGTAAAGAAGAATTAAAATTTCTAAAGTATACTTTTGATGTTGCTATAATTAATATCGTTCGTTCGTTTATCGTTTAGCGTCCGTTTTCCATGCTAGCATGGGTTGGACGGTTCTACTGGGGTCTGTGAAGCCAGAAGGCTTCATCAGGCCCAGTCAAATCTGGCAGTGTTTCTACGGCTGGATGCCCTTCCTTATGAGGTTCATAAAACTGTTGAGGTGGTTAGTGTCCACCACCTTGAAATTAATGCACGTGCACACACACATACACAGAGACACACTCAGATATATATATATATATATATATATATATATATATATTTCTTTACCACCCACAAGGGACTACCACAGAGGGGACAAATAAGGACAGACAAACGGATAACGTCGACCCCAGTGCGTAACTAGTACTTAATTTATCGACCCCGAAAGGATGAAAGGCAAAGTCGACCTCGGTGTAATTTGAACTCAGAACGTAACGGCAGGCGAAATACAGCTACGCATTTTGCCCAGCATGCTAACGTTTCTGCCAGCTCGCCGCCTTAATATATATATATATATATATATATATAGGGAGAGAGAGAGATTTATATACATTACTGTTGGATATATAAATATATATGTTGAATGAGGAATATGTAAAATGAAGTTCACGAGAAAATTTATTCATCACAACGATTGCTTTTGACCCATGTTGCATCGATTCCTTGCGGGTGGGAGAGTTCTCGGTGTCGCTTGGTATGTTGTTGTTGTCAGTTGGTTCTTGGATTATAGCATTATAGCCATCAACCTCCTGGCAACAACATGCCAAGCGAAACCGAGAATATTTAGTGAGGTTTCTTCTGTAAAACAAGACACCAGATGAGATGCATCCGCACCGGATGATGCAACACATCCAATTATACAGTATCCAACCCACAAGGGTCCAATGCAAAATGGGTCAATGCTCCATTTCCCAATCCCCCATTTGTAGTAAAACTCAAAAAACCGTGAAATTCCTGAGGTAGACTAAGTGACAATTATATCACAACGTGTGTGTGTGTGTGTGTGTGCGTGCAGACATACATAGAGAAACTGTGCACAGTTGTGGAAATTAGCTGTCCAGCGGATGTTGATATAAAGTGAAAAATAATATACCTTCAAATAAACTGAATAATGACATATCTATGTATATATATGTTTTGTTTATAGAAAAGATAAATCCAGAGAAGAAGCACACTCTAAGATGTAGAGCAGTGTATATTTTAAAACTGGGGAAGGCCAGTTTCCGGGATTACCCTTGGTTTCCGGTCCAAAAAGGATTTAGCTTCATGGCGTATCATTAGACCCCAAAACCTGTTGGCCTAAGACCTCTTCCAAATATGGAGGGTGGAAAAGCCCTTCACCTCATACGCCTAATCACGTCCAATAGCTTTTCCAGCTGCATACGGGTGTATAGTTCGTTGGATGACGTGGGGATGTTATTGCTGGAGTATCCGAGGTCAAATTCTTTCATATTTATGGGAGACCCATGGTTTCAGTGAATATGTGGAAACGATTCAATGGTGAGCTATTTAACAGGAACCACATGGTCACTGGGATAATCTCTTGCCAGGGAGCTGAAAAGGATCGTTTGCAGAAAACGTAAATCCAAGGCTTTTACCCTTCCATATTTTGAAGAGGTTTTGGGGTCTTATGAGACGGTACAAAGCTAAACCCTTTATGAATGAGAAACCAAGGGTAATCCCATAAACCACCCCAATTTTTAATATACATACATACATATGTATAAGTATATATATATATAAGTATATATGCATGTATGTATATTTACTGCTTCCTTTTTGATATCTTACTAAATCTCCTTCTCTCTTCTATAAAAAACTGTTTTGTAAATTATTGTCTTCCATACATTAATATTTTGAAAATAAAATTTTGTTCTTGTATATGTATATTGCATTGAAGAATGGATGTAAACATGATATTCTATGAACTGAGGTGCTAGTCATTTATACCTGTTTTACTTTGTAAATTGTACGATGGCACTGTATGATTTATAACCTATACACTAATGCAGATATGTAAAAGGATTTATCATACACAAAAATTTCTGTGAAACGATGTAACTGGTGAAAGAAATATATTCATCTTATACTTTCTTACTTTATATGTATATAAATGTGTGTGTGTATAAATATATACATATTCCTAGGCATAGACACACACACACAGATATATATATATATATCTGCATATATATATATATATGTGTATGTATGTATATATCCATACATATATGAGTAAGAGCAATCCCATAATTCTTGAGTTAGCCAGCTGAAACGTTGGAATAACATGGCGATAAACTTAGAAGCAAAATAGGAACTGAATCCAGAAACCATCACAATATATTGCACTGGCGTTCCAACACAGTGACTTAGTATCACTTTGCACTGATTGTATCTAGTGTCCATTTACTTATGTCGAGATTTCATTTTCAACAATTCCCATTTTCACCTCAACTTAAAGAGAAAAAAGAACTATCCATCAATTGGAGGAAAGTTCTGATTCTCCTGCTCCAAGGACTACATACAACCTTTGTTTCAAGAATCAACATCCACTAAAAAAATGTTTTTCTTTTTAATTCCCATTAATATACTAACCAAATTTTAAAATTCTACAGTAACTATAGCAATCTCACTCTACTTCCCCTATCAGATTCAAGATGGTTCTACCTCTATTCTAGCTATGAATAGAAGAGGAGCCTCTAAATCCTGAATCATTAACTTTTTGGTCTATCAGCCTTTTGCCTCAATTCCTCATCCCCAATGCTCCTTACTAAGTAATATTCCTTACCAATGACAGTGGATAAAAATGAACAAAAATACCCACCACACACACCATTAATAATGTTTGTTTGACAATTTTAATGTATCCCTAACAAGGAGAGCGCATATACTTTTGGAACCACCAGGCATAAAACTTGCTTTCATATACCTATGGAAAATGTGTTGGAATCACCAAACTAAGAGTGGTCTAAACATTGACAGTGATTTATAAGAAATCAGAGGTTTTCAACACCAACTCAATTATCTGGTAGATTGCTGTATTTAATTTGTCCAGTTGGTCACAGTACATATCTGAATTTATGGTCCTGTCTAGAGAGGAGCTTGTCAAAGACAACACCCTTACAATCCCACCAAATTGAAAGCATAACCTTCATCAGGTGAAGTCCTGCTTTGGAAGTTGTTTGTCGTCATTTGCCTTACTTTCCCCATGATTGATTGTACTTCACATTGTGATAGATAATCCGGTTCTCATTTCCTATCACCGCCCCGACTGGCCTCCATGCCGGTGGCATGTAAAAAGCACCATCCGATCGTAGCCATTGCCAGCCTTGCCTGGCCCCTGTGCCGGTGGCACGTAAAAGGCACCATCCGTCCGTGGTCGTTTGCCAGCCCCGTCTGGCACCTGTGCAGGTGGCACGTAAAAAGCACCCACTACACTCACGGAGTGGTTGTCGTTAGGAAGGGCATCCAGCCGTAGAAACACTGCCAGATCAGACTGGGCCTGGTGCAGCCTTCAGGCTTCCCAGACCCCAGTTGAACCGTCCAACCCATGCTAGCATGGAAAGCGGACGCTAAATGATGATGATGATGATGATGATGATATATACGCACAGACACACACAGACATCTTTGTGTGTGTATGTATATATATATGAGTATTCATCTTGGATGTGTGTGCGTATACATGTGTGTATGTGTTATATGTGTGTGTGAGTGTATTTTTGTCTTGACATGTGTGTGATAGTTGTAAATGAGTTCCAATGTCATATAAGCAGGGTCTCTTATTTCCAACATTCTGCGGGAACATGTCTAGTTCTTGGCAAATGTTAGCTTCCTTGGAAAGAAGAGGAGAGGGTTGGCGATAGGGAGAGCATCCAGCTGCGGAAAATCTGCCTCAAGAAAATCTCTCTGAGCCAAGCAAGTATGATGATGATGATGATCTGTATATATATATATATATAGTTAGATAGATAGATAGAAATAGATGGACACACACATCCATATATGGTTGTAGTGTAAAGAGCTTTTTCCCCAACAATACACTCTTCCACGTTGAATCCCTCCGCATGGAAACTCAGGCAAGTATATTCTACTCTTACCTAGGGCTGAAAAAAATCTTATTAGTGGATTTGGTAAATGAAAACTGAAAGAAGCTTCATAACAGGTGTTTGTCTATGTGTGTGCCTATGTATGTGTGTGTGTGTGAGCGTGTGTGTGTGTGTGTGTCTGTGTGTGTATGTAGAGGTTCAGCAAATAGGCTGAGAGGATAAGTGATATGCTTAAAATAAAAAAGTACTGGGATCGATACATTTGACTAAAAATTCAAGGTGATGCCCCAGCATGGCCACAGTCAGATGCCTAAAACAATTAATATATATATATACATATATATACCTGATGTCTGTTATATTTTGGTTCATCTCATAATGACCTTGTTTCATTTGAACATTAAAGGTATTATTATCAGTGGTGGTGGTCAGTTGGACTGTCCACACCGCTAATATCAACATCAACATGATCAATATACAATTCCTCCACAAACACAAGGGTTTTTTCAGTACATGTGATTAAATCTATCCCCATTATTTTACTGGTACCTTGATAATATTTATATTATACAGATCAATAAAATACTGGAGAGTGTATATAATATGTATTTATTAACTAACCTGGTTCAGCAATAGAGACACAACACCATACACTACCGTCAGAAATTAATGGATGAGGAAAGAAAAACATGAAAAGAACAAACATCACACAGCCTGAGATAATAGTTATTAGGTCATTAAAGAAAACAAATGTAATTAGGCGTAGGAGTGGCATCATCAACATCATTGTTGTTCGACCGTGGTCGAGACAATGGAATTTACCATGTTGCGCCAGACTTCACGGTCCATCATAGCATTACGGAGGTCCTGTTGCTGGATGCCTGTATCCCTGGAGATTACATCAGGGTAGGAGAGTGTGCGCCCTCTGGTGTTGCGAGTAGATGGCTTCCAGAGGAGAAGAGTAGAAATTACTTCTTTTTCAGCTCTACAACAATGTCCAGCAAACTGGACTCTCCTACCTTTCACAAGAGATGACACAGGTGGTAGTTTCCCATATATTTGCATTTTGGTTGGATGGCGCTTCCACGAGAGATTTTGAGCTCTCATAAGGCAGCAAGTGTAGGTTCCATCCAACCGCCTCTCAAGCTTCTTTGATAACGTCCAGGTTTCTGAGCCATATAGTAGAATTGGTTCGACTGTGGCTTTGAAGATTTCAAGTTTGAAGTCTCTACTTAGATTTGATGACCAGATCTTATGCATGTCATTACAGGCTGACCAGGCCATACCCTTTCTAGTTAGAAAGTCTTTTCCAGATGATGATATGTATGACCCAAGATATTTGTAATCAGAAACCATATTTAAAGGTGCACTGTTGAGAGTGTGGATGATGCAATCACTGTTGGACAGGCACTTGT
>NC_043001.1:115423740-115456240 GCF_006345805.1 Octopus sinensis | reverse complement strand
TCTGTACAAGGCAGCTATCCAGCCGCGGAAGACGGGACCGAAACCAGCCGCTCTCAGGACTGCCTCCAAGTATCGATGGTCTACCCTATCAAAGGCTTTCGATTGATCCAAGTTGATCAAGGCCCCACCCATGCCAGGTTCGTTAACTACCCTGTCTATGATGTAGCGCATCAGATGGAGGTTGTCATGGATGCTCCGGCCCGGCACGGCGCACGTTTGTGCGTTGTCGACCAGTTTCTCCATGACAAGCGCCAACCTCTTGGCTAACACCTTTGTCAAAATTTTCAGGTCTGCATTGAGCAGAGTGATTGGCCTAAAGTTATCTATAATGTTTCCCTTGTTTGGATCTTTCTTCAGCAGAGTTACAGCTCCTCGACTCACAAAACCGGGTATGCTCCCGTTTTGCTGCCAGTTGCAGTATACCGCTGCCAAGACGTCTCCAAACAAGTCTGGCATACAATAGTAAAATTCGTAGGGTAGACCATCCAAACCCGGTGATTTGTCCCTCGAGCATTCTGCTATCGCTTCCCGCACTTCCGCCGCCGTGATGGCACCTTCGCAGCACCCTGCCTTTCTTGTCGAGAGTCGTGGCAGGCTATGTAGGTAGGCACTGAAGTCTACCCTACGTTCTTGCCCTCCACTCGTCCCGAACAGTCGGGCAAAATGCTGCTGAAAGGCCTCACACATTTTACTTGGCTCGAGCAATTCGCGCCCCTGTTCATCTACCAGTGATCGAATGGTGGTTTTGTTGCCCTGTTGCGCCTCTGCCACCCGGGCCTCTCTCGCGGCTCCAACACCTTCGTTCCTTAGAGCACGGATCCTAGCTCTGACAGCACATCCTTCGTGTTTGGCGTTGAAGTGTTGGTCGAGGGCCAACCTCGCCGCCAAAACGTCGGATGCGATGCCGCTTCTAATTGCCTCTTCTAGCTTCTTAACTAGCTCACCCTCTACTCTATTTCTATCTATGGCTAGTGCTTTGCTGTACCTAATCGCTTCTGCTTTTACTGCTCTCTTGAGGGCAAACCACCATTTGTTGTTGATGATGGTTCCCGTCAAAGCCCTCTTTACTAGTGTGCTAATCCGGTCTCTGAAAACCTGTCTCGATGGGAAAGACGCGTTTAATTTCCAGTATCCGGGACCCTGCCTAAGTGTCTTACCTAAGTCTAGCGTACATGTCACAAGTTTGTGATCCGTGTAGCTGACTGTGTGGAATTGTGGACATCCTATGCTATCTCTGTCTACTGTCCTACACAGTATCCTATCTAGATACGATCTCGACGACCCGATGCGGTTGCTCCATGCCCACGTTGGCGCATTCGGATGGTCTAGTCGGAACCTGTCAGATAGTTGAAAGCGTCTGAGCAGGTCTCTGAGGCATTTGCATCCCCGTCTATTCCTATCTCTACCCACGTAGTCTACATGCGTGTCCAAGGTAGCATTCCAATCCCCCACTAAGAGTAAAGGACGAGACGTTCCCAAGAATACTTCTAGACGTTGAAAGAAATCCGCCCGACCTCTTAAGGGCGGTGCGTAGACTGATACGAGTCGAAAAGCGCACCCATTGCTGCCGTCGACATCCAGGACGACCAGTCTACCCTCCGGGTCTACGAATATTGTCCTTACTTTGAGATCCAGACTCTTGCGAAAAAGTACCGCGGTGCCACTACCGCCCATTCTCGGCAGACAGGGGGAAAAATAAATGTTGAACTGTCCGCCAAACATGGTCTTTAGGGCCCACGGATTGTGGAGTCTAGTCTCACTTATGGCTATGATTTCTAACTTATGTGACTTTATGTCATTTAAGAGGTACCCTTGTTTCCAAGGGGACCCCAAGCCACGCGCATTTACACAACCAATCTTGATCATTTGAGTGGTTGAGCAGTCGTTTCAGCACCCAGTCATAGTGTTCTAAGATGGATAGATAGATAGATAGATAGGTAGATAGATAGATAGATAGATAGATAGATAGATAGATAGATAGATAGATAGATAGATAGATAGATAGATAGATAGATGGATAGATAGATAGATAGATAGATAGATAGATAGATAGATAGATAGATAGATAGATAGATAGATAGATAGATAGATAGACCGACGGACGGACGAATGGACAGACGGGCGAACGGACGGATGGGTGGATGGATAGATAGATTATTGAAGGATTGGTTCATTAATCGATTTACAATCAGAGAGACAGACGTTGTAACAATTCACTAGTTATTGAAACGGTCGTAACTGGTTGGTAAATGTAATACCGCCTTATTTATTCTTTTCACTGTTTTATTTTATACTAGGAAACTGGCCCCTAGGGGGTCACTATGACTTGAGAAGGCAATTTTACTGTTACCTTGTTCTAATCATTCACCAAAGAAAGATAACAATATTGATTGTTCAATTAGAAGATCATGATTACACATACCACTGGCCCGTTCAGTCCACATAATATCAAATGTACAGCATTACATATATCTATTATAGAAAGATGGAGAAAAGTTCTAACATTGCCAGTAGGATTTGAGTTCAGAGTTCAAACCCAACAGAGGTAGACTTGAACATTACCTTTTATTATGGTTGATGAGCTAAACACCAGGTAATGTATTGGGGAAATGAACAATGTCATGACTATTTCCTTCCTTAATGACTTTGTAAATTGACCAATAAATATTTGGAGCAAAATCTAGTAACATTTTCTCTCGGTGACATATGGCACTTCAAAAAACATATTGGCTGTTTTTGAAAAGAAACAAAATGATTTGGGCGTTAATTGATAGTCATCTCTCCGTAATATTGGGCCACAGAGGATAAATGTGGCTTCAGCTTCAATCCTTCATTTGGGTTAAATTTCAATGAAGCTTTCTGTTTCTACAGGATGGGATTATAAAGCAAAAATACAATTCAAAAGTCATCTACAAGTTGAAATTCTCGTTATGTTTATTGAAAGAGCGAAATACATATTTTACATTCGATATCAAATCACTATAATTAGTTTTCTATATGTTGTCTTCAAGCAAGATAAAAAGAACACAACTCCATCATATAATTATTCAGAAAAAATTATTCTGCTTTATTTTTAGCCATGAATCTTCTGTGTATTATCCGTGTATAATTAAACACATACATGCAACTTTTAAGCAATAGCCTACGGGCCACGAACGTTGGTTTTAGTCTAGTACAAGTAATAAGCGACGTTTTATTTTATGATAGACTAGCAGTATCGCCCGTCGTTGCTCGGGTTTGTTTCGACCCTTTAGAATTGGAATTTTTGAAAAGTAAAAATTCTGCATCATGTAGCTTGTTATTCTCTTTAAGTGAACATTTTTCTGGTTGAAATACACCGAAAAAAAGGCGACACGGCAGTCAAAATATTGTAACAAATGAGGATTTTCATAGAAAAAATGCACCATTTTGATGTAAATAATTTTTGGTGTTAACATGGTACGATTTGAATTTTTTCTTCTACGGAAGGAAGAGCAAGCCTTCTTTTATCATACTCTCAATTTTGGTCAATTTGCGCCGCAGGGTCTCGGAGAAGAAAGTGTTAGTTGAAGGCTACCAAACCTGCCATACACAGACAACTTCAGCTATATACATATATACAGAAAGATTTATTCCTAAAAAAATAAAAATTTTTACGAACAAGGGAAGCAATTTATTTAATAGCAAATTCTTGTTGCTGCCCTTGCTTCTTGTTGTGTAAAGGAGTTATCATCCTTTGCAGTTGTAGCCGTGTGAGATATTTTATAAAAAGAAAATCTCATTGCTACCGACTGAACTAAATTCTTTATTACACAAAAAATAGAAACAAGTAACGATGCGGACGGGTGGGTGGGTTGTCGACTTTATAAAGACTTTATAAATTGAATATGCAATACAGCCATTTACATTTAACGTGTAGAAGAAGGGATATACTCACCGTAAATTGCAGCTTGCAAATCAATCTATCAAGCCTGAGAAAATATCTCCAAACTACGATAAGTGTGTGTGTGTGTGTGTGTGTGTGTGTGTGTGTGTGTGTGTGTGTGTGTGTGTGTGTGCGTGCGCGTGAATTATATTATATTATATAGGAGGGGGCACATGGCCTAGTGGCTAGAGCAGCAGACTCGCGGTCGAGGGGTCACGGGTTCGAATCTCAGACCGGGCCCTGCGTGTGTTTATGATTGAAGTACCTAAGCTCCACGCGATTCCGGCAGAAGGTAATGGCAAACGTCTGCTGACTTTTTCGCCACAACTTTCTCTCACTCTTTCCTCCTGCATCTTGCAGCTGACTGACGTCTCGTCCAGGTGGGGAACCTATACACCACTGAAACCGGGAAACCGGCCCTTCTGAGCCAGGTATCGCTTGAGAAGGAACAAACAACATAATATATTTTCTTATATTATATATATAAAACAAAACATGAAAGTGACCATTTTTTGGCATTATTTTTCTCCATTGTTGTCCATTATATAGACGAGTAATTATCTTCGTAATTCCTATTAGCAAATGAAACACGTGTCATGGAAAATAAATAAAGTCATCTTCGTAGTCATAAAACGAGACAGATGAGTGACAACCTGGCCACTGGTGGTGGTGTAACACACCATATTAATCATATCTGTCAGGCATGTGGAAGAGAGTGTAATTCGGCAGGAAGATTTAAACGACATGCAAAGGTACATGAAGCCCAGTTACAACTACAGCCGGCTATAACCAGTAAAGGTTTTAGTTGCCAATTTTGTACAAGACATTGTAGATCTTTAGCTGGGCTAAAAAGTCACATTCGATCACAGCACCAGTAACAGTTAAGCTTCGTGCAATGGCCATACTCAATAACGAGGGGGCAGCCATAATGTATGTATGTATGTATGTATGTATGTATGTATGTATGTTTATATATATATATATATATATATATATATAATATATATATATGTGTGTGTGTGTGTGTGTGTGTGGTGTGTGTGTGTGTGTGTGTGTGTGTGTGTTGGGTTGTCCGGAAAGTTCGTGCCGATTTATAGTAGCTTGCCTTTCGACCTATTTTAGAGCATGGTTGAGTCCATAAAATAGGACTTGACTACACCTCCATTTATATAACGAGTGAAAATTACAAGCGATAAGTACAGGACAAATCACCAAAAGATATGCAATAAGAACAGGGCATCACCAACAAGTGAAAAATGTGTAAACACAGGAGAGACATGTACAGGACAAGTACCAAGAGAAGTCGAACCCTTCTTCAGTTGTCGAATTTTTACTTTTATTTATAATTTCTGCAACTCGCTCTGTTCCCTTATTTTCTTTTCTTTCTTTCTTTCTTTCTTTCTTTCTTTCTTTCTTTCTTTCTTTCTTTCTTTCTGCCCCTCTATAATCCTCTTTATTTTCCATCTTTCCCCCTCCTTCTTTGATGTCCCCTGTCTATCTTTCTGCCACCCCTCACTGTCTTTCGTTTCTTTTCTTCCTTCTCCTCTCTCCCTTTGTTTCTTTCACTTATCCTCTCACTTGCCGCCCTTTTCCTCTGGCTGTTGTTCCCGCGTGACTACAGGCCATTCCTCCCCCCTCACTCCTGTCTTTTCTGGATGCGATACGTATTTAGCTGGACGTAATTTTCTATCACCTCCCGACATTTGCCCCCTTGTTTTCTCTTCTACTATTTTCTTCTCTTGGATTTATTCTAAATCCTTTCAAAATTTCTCCCAGACGTTATGTGAAAACTAGAAAGTAACAAAAATGGAAGGAAAAAAAAACCGGACAGCTTCCAATTTATATGTTTCAGGAGAATATTCGACATGAAGTGGTTGCAAAGTGTTCGAAATTACGCAACTGAGATATGTGGCGTCAACAGTTTATATATATATATATATTTATATTATGTAAGTAGTTACGTAAATCCTAGTTGTTTCCTCTTGAATCACGTCTACTTATTCCATTATTACAATCAGTATGTATCTATGACTGTTGCTGTTTGTTAGTCAAAATATATATTAGAATTGAGAATTGTAGAACGACCGTGCGAAGGTGAGGTGACGATGAATGGCTCCTTTAAGACATCGCACGGTCGATACAACAATAGATACGAAAAGGATAAATGAGTATAAGTGCCAGAAGGAAAAGAGAGACACAACCGGTAGAATGTTCAGACACAATGATTATAAATACCAGTTCGTAGTCGAGGTACACAATAGTTAAGATGCTGTAACAAGAAGTTGTGGCGAAGAAACAAAGCCGGTTGAGGCACATGTCGTGTAAGAAGTTGTGGCTACTATGCTGCTGCCGGTCACTTGATACAGCAAGTTCTCGCAGGTTGTGCTTGCTGTTAACCATAGTGAAGTAATTCACAAACAGTGAGGAAATAGAACCTGGGTGGGTGTTGCTGGTTGCTGTGTACGTAGAGAGAGATGTTGTTGACGACGTTAAGATGACGGAGGCGAGGAAGAAGGAAATTGCCCTATGCTGTTGGTCGAGTGTTGATGTTTCTCCATGGTGGCTGCTGGTGTTGTCGCTGGAACTGGCTGTGTGCTCTGTGGTCAGTGGTTAGGCATAAGAAGGTCAAGAACCGAAAGACTAAAAATGGTGTTGAAGCTAGCATTTATACCATTCTATCGGCGCAAACTGAGGTCTAGAAGAGACTGTATCACGGGACCTTATCAAAAGGCTGTGATTGGTTGGGTTGTACATTGGCACGTAATAGAGCAAGAGACAAAATTGCGCCAATACCAACCAGACTAGTGGGCACAACAGGGTGCAAAAGGGATGCCGAAAGCTAGCTGTTATCTACTACGTCCGTACTCATGTATATATAACAGAGAGAAAGAAAGTCCGCTACAGAATAAAGGAAATGTTATTTTCAGAGTTATTGTATAACAAAACAGGTAAGTGGGAAGCTTTTGGCATTATTTATTTTCCATGACACGTGTTTCATTTGCTAATAGGAATTACGAAGATAATTACTCGTCTATATAATGGACAACAATGGAGAAAAATAATGCCCAAAAATTGTCACTCTCATGTTTTGTTTTATATATATAATATAAGAAAATATATTATGTTGTTTGTTCCTTCTCAAGCCATACCTGGCTCAGAAGGGCCGGTTTCCCGGTTTCAGTGGTGTATAGGTTCCCCACCTGGACGAGACGTCAGTCAGCTGCTAGATGCAGGAGGAAAGAGTGAGAGAAAGTTGTGGCGAAAAAGTCAGCAGACGTTTGCCATTACTTTCTGCCGGAATCGCGTGGAGCTTAGGTACTTCAATCATAAACACACGCAGGGCCCGGTCTGAGATTCGAACCCGTGACCCCTCGACCGCGAGTCTGCTGCTCTAGCCACTAGGTCATGTGCCCCCTCCTATATAATATAATATAATTCACGCGCACACACACACACACACACACACACACTTATCGTAGTTTGAAGATATTTTCTCAGGCTTGATAGATTGATTTGCAAGCTGCAATTTACGGTGAGTATATCCCTTCTTCTACACGTCAAATGTAAATGGCTGTATTGCATATTCAATTTATAAAGTCTTTATAAAGTCGACAACCCACCCACCCGTCCGCATCGTTACTTGTTTCTATTTTTTGTGTAATAAAGAATTTAGTTCAGTCGGTAGCAATGAGATTTTCTTTTTATAAAATATCTCACACGGCTACAACTGCAAAGGATGATAACTCCTTTACACAACAAGAAGCAAGGGCAGCAACAAGAATTTGCTATTAAATAAATTGCTTCCCTTGTTCGTAAAGACTTTTTGATTTTTTTAGGAATAAATCTTTCTGTATATATATATATATATAGGAAAAAAGCAACAAGAATGGATTAAAATCTCGGTACGATCGTTTCGTACGAGGACATCTTTAATAAGCTACAAAAAATGCAGTGAATACAGATGGCTCGTACTCGTCAGCCGAAAAAACATCAGAGAATTCCCAAACATCAAAAGGGGTAGATACAAAAGAGGTTGTAAGATTAACTGCATTGAAGAAAGTTCGATTTATGGAGATCCGATGAAAGGTTTTAAACCTATAGAATTTATGCATGTCTACATATAGCTCATATTGAATATTTGATCAAGTTGTGTGAAGAAATTTTCGGATACAGTCATGCAAAATTTCTGAGAATCCGAGTAAGAGGCAAAGTGACTGCCATATCATGTAGAGGAAAGTCTGAGTAAAAGCAAAGTGACTGTCATATCGTGTAGAGGAACAGATTGTTATTGAAATTTACAAGAATTGTAAATTTCAATAACAATCTGGAATAACACCAGAAAAAAGATGGTATAGGCACACACCAGAAAAGGTCACAGAAAACGAGAAAGCAACCATACTCTGGGATATGTCGATACACACAGATAGAGAAATTAAGGCCAACAGACCAGATATAGTTGTCAGAGATCATGAAGAAAAAAATGCTTTCTAATTGATGTATCAATACCGGCAGATGACAACGTGTCTCTAAAAGAAATGGAGAAACTCTCAAAATACAAAGACCTGGAAATAGAGGTAACTAGAATGTGGAATCTGAAAACAGAAACAATTCCTATCATAGTAGGTGCATTAGGCATGATAAAAAAATATTCAGACAAATACATAACAAAACACCAGGACTTACAAACACATATAACATACAGAAAATTGCACTACTAGGCACTGCACACATCCTACGCAGAACACTTTCCATACAATAACCATCAGAGCATCACAACAAATCACAGCACATACCCAAGGCACACAGAACTGCGCTCGGTAGTGAAGTGAAAGCACGCTATAAAAATAAAACTACTGAATAATAATAATAATAAGGAGAGAGCGCCTGCCTTGACAGCGGCTGGACGTATTCCTCACTGCTCTGACAATTCAGTAGCCGATAGAAACACTAATATGACCCAGTTTAGCAACGGGGAAAAAAAAACTTTGAAAGACTGGAACATTTACAATATCTTGTGAGTATTTAAAATTCTCTTCAAAATAAGTTAAGAAATTTACAAATTTACATATCTACAGCTTTCAAACATACATCCGATCAGCTTTAAAAACTTTAATACCCACAACTGCCTCAGTAAACACCCTTTATTTTTCTTCTCTCTAAAAACATCACGCTTTTCTTTTTGTGGACTTTCAAAACACTAAAACTTTCTATGAAAATCTGACTTTTCTTTGCTTCCTCCCTGAATATTCAAATATAAATGTAAACATATACTTTTTATTGCAAAAACACCCCTGTTCTTCTAACTGGACATACAAACATCTCTAGAGGGGTCAATTTCAACCTCCACAATATTACCATACAGGAAATATACAAACACTTTTTATTGCAATAACACAAACGCACATGGAAAAAAAATAATGATGCTAAGATTCTCTCTGGTCGAACACAGCTTCTCTATTCACAAACAATACAGAACAGCCCTTCCTTAATTTTTCTTAAGGCTAATAATAGTAAACATTTGAACTTTTTTTGACCGATAGGACCCCACCTAAAAAAAAAATCACTGATGGTGATGGTGATGATGGTGATGATGATAATAATGATAGTAATAGTGCTGATAATCTATCTATCTATCTACACACACACTCAGAGTTCAGCCAACACAAACCTCACCTCGGCTCTTTAGATGTTAACCAAATATGAAAGTATTATTTGACAGGCAAGAACTCTGGCGTTGAAGACAGCCAGCCAGCCAACCACCAAGCCAGCCAACGAGACAGACAGACATTACTGTGATGGTGATAATGATAAAAAACAAAAATAACAATAATAAGATACTTCTGTAACTACACATAAAACAATATCATTGATGATGATGATGATGATGGTGATGGTGATGATGATAATGATGATGGTAATGGTGGTGATAATGATGATAGTGATAATAATGGTGATGATAATAACAATAATAAGCCGACTACGGCTGCTATAATGGTACGATTATAATTGTAACGGCAATGATGGCCGTCTCCCCACGAGCCAATCAAAGCTAAAAAATGATAACATTATCGTAGCACCAAAATGTTTTTGGAAACTAAAAGGAAAACTAAATCAGTATACCAAATCGCTTGTCCTATGGTTAATCTGGAAGCGCGTCCCCCAGGGAAGAGCCAGCCTGGGATCGAAAAGTCATCAACTGGCACAAACTCTTCTCCGAATACGGACATGGATGGTCACTTGAACGGGAAATTCCCCAACTCGAGCCCTCCAAGTTCACCACCACAAAAACCACAGAAAGAAAAATGTAAGCGGAACAAATGGACCCGAGAAGAGTATAAAGAAGTAATATACGCTTATTACTATGCATTAGGTAGGCCATCTCAAGAGAGACACACCGCAAACTCTTACAGTATATGGAGAACACGGAATCAAGACAGTAGGCCCTATTTAGACGAGAACAAATTGGCAAATGTGAGGAGGGATATCCTTAGAAATAACAGACTCACAGACAGTGAAATAAACGCGATCAAGCACGCAATGGAAAATGACATAAATATAAGACACAAAGGAAATGAAGAATCAGATGAACAGTATAGCCCGCCACGAGGCTTAATTGAAAGACTGCCATTTGACCAAAGTACGCAAAGGCCTGAAGATACAAGAAATTATATTGTACCTGTTAAAGATAGCCAGGAAAATGATAAAACAACAGTAACTGAAGATCTCGCATTTGCTGAAGAACACAGAGAGTCTATGGCAGAAATAATAATAATAATAATAATAATAATAATAATAATAATAATAATAATAATAATAATAATAATAATAATAATAATTGTGTACAGTGCTCAGGTGCACTACAACTCATACAAGTTAGAGCAGAAATAATAACCACAGATAATGGTGGATCCATACTGATTGAAATCAAGGCCCCACTGGATTCTAACCCCAACTAGGGTCTAACCCTGGCCTTTGCTATCACAAATGACAACATCTTTGTGCTGTCACTTAGTTGTGACAACTATATATACTCTTTCACTTGTTTCAGTCATTTGACTGCGGCCATGCTGGAGCACCGCCTTTAGTCGAGCAAATCGATCCCAGGACTTATTCTTTGTAAGCCTAGTACTTATTCTATCGGTCTCTTTTGCCGAACCACCAAGTTACAGGCACGTAAACGCACCAGCATGAGGCAGAAAATCCTGAATACGCTTGAAGTTGTAAGACATACAAGTATGAATGATAGAGAACCACTTCATAAACTCTCAAATACAAACCAAAATAAAAAACAAATCCAAATTGGCAACTATGTAACAAGTGAAATAATACAAGAATTAAAACCTGATTTTACTGAGTTAAATGAAATTATTTACGCTTCTGCTAGGGCAATTGAAACCAGCTGTATGCCCCTGAAAAAACAAAGAAAACCAAACCTGGGAAGAAATCAAACCTGGAGAAGTAAAATTGAAAAAGAAATTGAATTTATGAGAGGGGAAATATCAATATTAAATTAACTAATATGTGGAAATGATGTAAGATCCAGAACAGGAAGAAAGATGAAGAGAAAATTTGGATCCTCACCAAGAGAAGAACTGATATCAATAAAAGAAACGCTGAAACAAAAAATCCGAGCAAAAGCCAAAGAATACGAAGATTTGAGAAGAGAAACAAGTTTTACAAGCAAAATATGCTGTTCACATCCAATGCCAAAAAATTCTACAGAGAAATAGGGAAGGAGAAAGTAACCGTTAAAGACCCCCCCTCCCATGGAAGAAGTTCAAAACTTTTGGAAAAGGATTTGGAGTGACAAGAAGACGTACAACATAAATGCAGACTGGATTATACAAACTGAAGGATCCTACCAAAATTTACAACAACAAGCATGGGAAGACATCACAATAGCAGACCTAAGAAAGGCACTCACGAAGGCCCATAATTGGAAATCCCCCGGTAAAGATAGGGTGCCGAATTTCTGGCTCGCATCGCTCCCATGCGCACACGGTAAGCTAGTTCAGCTGCTCAATGGAATTATGAGAGATCCAAAGAAAACACCTGAATGGTTAGCAAGTGGTATTACTTACCTACTCCCAAAGAATAACGAAACCAACCTTCCAAAAAACTATCGGCCTATAACCTGTCTATCCCCCACGTATAAAATCCTAACATCTATCCTGGCGGAGAAAACATATGTATTCATGGAGAAGAACGATATTTCCCCATTGAACAAAAAGGGTGCCGCCGAGGCTCTTACAGATGCAAAGATCAACTGCTAATTAATCGTATGATCCTTGAGAACTGTCACAATAAGCGCAGAAATCTCAGCTCCGCATGGATTGACTATAAGAAGGCCTTCGATAGTATACCGCATCCATCCATGGATCTTGAGATCGCTGGATATCTTCAAAATTTCCCCTGTGATTTCAAACTTCCTGAGGTACAATATGGAATACGAATCTCCAATTATACCACTCTAATGGAGTACTTGCCTCAGAAAATATAAACATCAACTGTGGAATTTTTCAAGGTGACTCACTTTCACCTTTAATATTCTGCATAGCCCTAATACCCCTTACAAATGAATTAAACAGAACAGGGTATGGGTATAAAATTGCCAATAAAAAAATAAGCCATCTATTTTATATGGATGACTTAAAACTCTATGGTAAAGACAATAATGAACTTGAAGGCCTATTGCGCACTGTGAAAGCATTCAGCGATGACATCAGGATGGAGTTTGGGCTTGAGAAGTGTGCCAAGGCCACTTTCCAGAAAGGGAAAGTGAAGACCACAAATTCAGTCGTGTTAGATGTTGACACAGTCATAAGAGAGCTTGAGCAAGAACAAACATACAAATATTTAGGGATAAATGAAGGCTCTGGTATTCAGCATGCAAGCATGAAAGAGAAGATCAGGAAGGAATGTTATAGGAGAGTTCGTGCAGTCCTGAAATCTGAACTAAATGCACGTAACAAGGTGTTAGCTATAAATTCCTTAGCAGTTCCAGTTGTTACTTATAGCTACAATGTGTTGAACTGGAATATGAGTGAAGTAAAGAATATAGATAGGAAAATACGCAAGCTGCTGAGTTGTAATAGGATGCACCACCCAAAGGCAGACGTAGATCGCCTTTACCTGATCCAATTTGAACTAGCTTACAAAACAACCACAATTGGACTGGCCAAATATCTTGAAATAACGAATGACTGGATGCTAAAGCTCGTGGAAAATCACGAGAGACGAAAGAAGCTTCATTCTATCATAAAGGAAAGCAAAAAATTTGCTATTGATCTCGTGCAGGATACCTAAACTGAACAACCCGAGGGAAGTATGGCAACTATTGTTGCAAAGAAGGTGAAAATAATGGCAACGAAAAAAGCGCACGAGCAATTGGCTGATAGATGGGAGGAGAAACCTCTGCACGGCAAATATGTGGCCCGCAGCAAACAAGCTGATGTTGACCAGAAGCAAACCCATCTGTGGCTACGGAGCTCAGGGCTAAAAGCAGAGAGCGAAGGTTTCATTCTGGCTGCTCGAGATCAAAGCCTATTAACCCGGAACTACCAGGCCAATGTGATGAAAAATGGAGCAGACCCAAAATGCCGATTCTGCAACGACATGATTGATACAGTGGACCACCTAATCTCTAGATGTAAAGTCTTAGCACCAGTGGAGTATAAATTAAGACATGACAGAGTTGGTCAATATCTACACTGGCTAATAAGTCGGCATTACAATATCAAAACTGCCGACAAGTGGTATATTCACCACCCTGAGGCTGTAACTGAAGGAGAAAATGTAACCATTCTGTGGGACTTTCCAGTACATACAGACCGAACCATCAAGGCCAATAAACCAGATATTGTTGTGAAAGACCAAAACAATAAAGTTTGCTTATTGATCGACATGAGCATCCCCTGTGATCATAATATCTCAGCGAAAGAGTTTGACAAGCTCAGAAAATATAAAGACCAACTCATTGAAATTGAGAAAATGTGGCATCTCAAGGCGGTTATAATACTAGTGATCGTAGCAGCACTAGGAATGATCAAGAAGGGAACCGAAAATTATATGAGAATGATCCCTGGCTTACCATCCCTGCAAGAAGTGCAAAAGATTGTGTTAACTGGTACATCACACGTATTGAGAAAAGCATTGTCGATGTGAGATCTATTACTACCCATGTATTTTAATTTAACTTAAAAAAAAAAAACAAATCAAAAAATGAACGAACTATTGAGTTTAGTTTAATGGCCTACCAATGCATACTATGAGTTTCTTTGCCCTAGGAGTCGGGAAGATACTCGGCAAGAAATGGAAGCAAATTTGAAAGAGGAAAAAAAAGTAATAATAAAAATCATAATAATAATAATAATAATAATAATAATAATAATAATAATATAATAATAATAATTTTTACTCTAGGCACAAGGCCTGTAAATGTGCCGAGGGGCAATTAGATCACATCAACCCCAATGCTCCGCAGATACTCATCTCATCCGAACAAGAATTTGAATTCAGAAGGTAGTGATGGGTGAAATGCAGTTGCAGCTCAGCACTTCGTCCAGCCTACTAACAATTCCAGCAGCTCCTCATCTTAATAATGATGATGTTGATGATAATTATAATAATAACAATAATAATAATAATAATAATAATAATGATAATAATAATAATAATAATAATAATAATAATAATAACAACAATAATAATAATAGTAATAATAATAAAAGGTAGTGGGTAGCGAACTTCTTCACTACTTCGGGGAGTGACGACCCTGCCTGACACGAGTTACGGGCTCAGCTGGCTCCGGCTGACAGTACCCGGTATGGGCCCCTATCCAGGGTTACGGAAAGGAGACAACCTTCAAAGAAATCCGGAGTGGAGCCCTGAAGGCGGTCTAGTGTTCGACTCGACACTCTTCCGGCAGCTCCTGCAACCAAGCTGGTGCCAAACGTAATGCACTGCACTCCACTGGACTACATCAGCAAGGTCGAGAGAGGAAACCTGACGATTGGGCTACCCAGGACTTTCTTATCTATAGCCCAGGCCTGCGCAAAACTGGAGAGGACACTTCAGTGCAGCTGTAAAAAGCTGCAGAAACAACACGGGAGGTAACAGTCACGAGTGATAAGTCCATTCAGATTGGCGTATAATATGGGCGCGACGGGTTACCTCTGACGGTGGGAGGGACCTCCGTGTCCTATTGGTTAGCTACTACCCACATCAAGCTGGGCAACCCCCAGTTAATAAGGTGCTGACCCGTCACGGGCCGCCTGCTCCATTGGGTGCTTGGAGCTAAGAGTATGTCTCGAAAAGCGGCCTGCAACCTCTGCACCAGGCAAGCAACTAAAAGTCAGGAAAACACCAGTTCTGCGGTTGGCAAGCTGGAATGTCAGGACCATGTGTCCTGGAATATCTGATGATCTTCTCAGGATTGAAGACACAAGGAAAACGGCCATCATTGACCGTGAACTAAAGAGGCTCAACATAGATATTGCTGGGCTGCAGGAGACAAGACTTCCCTCAAACGGCAAACTCAAAGAGCAGGATTTCACCTTCTTTTGGCAGGGAAGCGATCCAGAAGAACCTCGTCAACATGGCGTTGGCTTTGCAGTGAGAAACTAACTACTCTCCTCAATAGAACCACCATCAGGAGGCACTGAGCGTATCCTCTCACTGCGCCTCTCGACTTCTTCTGGCTCAGTACATCTACTCAGCCTCTATGCTCCCACTCTCTACAGCTCATAGGAGACCAAGGACCAGTTCTACAAAGATCTCAACTGTGTCATAGAAAATATACCAACGACTGAAAATATCTACCTTCTAGGGGATTTTAACGCTCGCGTGGATCTGACCATGTTTTGTGGCCCATTTGTGTTGGACACTTTGGTATTGGCAACATGAATGACAATGGTCAGAGACTACTCGAATTCTGCACATACCACAACCTGTGCATCACAAACACATTCTTTAGCAACAAGCCATCCCACAAGGCATCCTGGAGACATCCAAGATCTCACCACTGGCATCAGCTAGATCTCATTATTACACGGAGATCCTTTCTGAATTCTACTCTATTGACCCGCAGCTACCACAGCGCGGATTGTGACACAGACCACTCACTAATTAGAAGTAGGGTGAGGATTCTGCCCTAAAAAGTCCATCGCTCCAAGAAAGTGGGCCGACCACGCATCAACACCGCCAGAACTTCGGACCCTACACTGCGAAAATGTTTTGCTGCTTCTATCAAGGTTGCCCTCAGCAGCTGCCCAACCTCCTCTGCTGAAAGTAGGTGGGACTATATCAGGGAAGACTTGTATACGACATTAATAGATACTTTCGGCATGAGAGAAAGGCAAAGCCCAGATTGGTTCAATGCTGGGCTCTCAGAGCTGGAGCCAGTTATCGAAGCAAAGCGTGCAGCTCTGATGCAATACAAGAGTGACTCTTCTACAAAGTCACTCGAAGTACTCAGAAAGACACGAAATAAAACCCAACTGACAGCCAGACGCTGTGCAAATAGGTATTGGCAGGAAATCTATCAGAGTATCCAGTCAGGTGCTGACAGGGGTGACACCCGTGGGATGTATGCCGGTTTGAAGAAGGCCCTCGGTCCATCCGCAACCAAGTCAGCCCCTCTGAAATCAACTACTGGATATCTCATCAGGGATCAAGGCAAGCAAATGGATAGATGGGTGGAGCACTACCAGGATCTCTACTCACAGGAGACTACGGTAGCTGAGGCTGCAATCGAGAGTGTTATGATCTTGCCAGTTATGTGCGAACTTGACAGTCCGCCATCTATAGCAGAGCTCACCAAGGCTGTTGACTCCCTAGCAAGAAATAATGCTCCGGGAAAAGACGGCATCCCCTCAGAGATCATCAAAGCCGGCAAAAACACCATCCTGCTTCGGCACCTTCATGAGCTTCTGTGTCAGTGCAGGGAAGAGGGTACAGTCCCTCAGGATATGCGGGATGCTAACATCATTACGCTTTACAAAAACAAAGGTGACCGTGGTGATTGTAACAATTACCATGGTATATCCCTTCTAAGCACTGTTGGAAAGACCTTTGCCCGCGTTATCCTGGTCAGGCTACAACTACTTGCTTCTCGAATCTATCCGGAATCGCAGTGTGGCTTTAGAAGAAGCAGATCAACTATCGATATGATATTCTCCATACGCCAACTTCAGGAGAAGTCCAGAGAGCAGAAAATGCCATTATATATGGCCTTCATTGATCTAAAAAAGGCTTTTGACTCGGTAAGCAGAACAGGCCTCTTCATCCTGCTCCAAAAAATCGGATGTCCACCAAAGCTGCTGAGGATATACGCATTGGCAAGGCAGCTGCTGCGATGGCCCAACTCTCCAAACGGGCTTGGGACAACAATAAGCTGACCAAGACCACGAAAATGAAGATCTACCAGGCATGTGTACTCAACACTCTACTGTATGGAAGTGAGACCTGGACGCTATACACACGCCAAGAGTGTCGCCTAAACATCTTTCACCTGCGCTGCCTTCGAAAAATCCTCCGCATCAAATGGCAGATTCATATCCCCAACAAAGATGTCCTCAGGCAAACAGGAATACCAAGCATGTTTGCACTCCTCACACAAAGATGTATGAGATGGCTTGGGCATGTTAGCCGTATGAAAGATGGCAGAATCCCCACGGACATACTCTACGGAGAGCTTGCCAGGGGTACTAGGTCTGTGGGTAGACCGATCTGACGTTACAAGGATGTTTGCAAAAGAAACATGAAGGCCTGCAACATCAGTATTAGCGGTTGGGAGGCAGGTGCCTGCAACCGTGGAGAATGGCGACGTACCGTAAGAGAGGGAATACAAAAGAGTGACAGAGAGAGAGAGAGGAGAAATGGAAAGAAAGGAAGAAACGTAAACAAGAGACTATGGCACTACAACCAGCCAGGAACAGTCTTCGCTACATTTGCGGTACCTGCCAGAGGGAGTGTTTGTCCAGGATAGGACGACACAGCCACAGCAGGAAATGTATCAGGACATGAAATGTAAAAGCCTGACTAGACTACTTAATGCGCAACTCCATTGTCTCCCGAGACAGAAAGGATGCCAACCAACCAATAATAATAATAATAATAATAATAATAATAATAATAATAATAATATAATAATAATAATAATGTTATTAATATTAATAATAATTAATAATAATAATAATATTAATAATAATAATAATAAAAATAATAATGATAATAATAATAATGATAGTGATAATGATAATGGAGATCAAAGATTGTGCCGAAAGAGATAAAAAAAGGTCCCGAAAGAGATCAAAGAGTGTGCCGAAAGAGATCAAAGAGCAGTATCGATAGAGATCAAAGAGGAGTCCCGAAAGAGATCAAAGAGGAGTCCCGAAAGAGAACAAAGAGGAATCTCGAAAGAGATCAAAGAGGAGTCCCGAAAGAGATCAAAGATGGTGCCGAAAGAGACGAAAGAGGAGTCTCGAAAGAGATGAAAGAGGAGTCCCGAAAGAGATCAAAGAGGGTGCCGAAAGAGACGAAAGAGGAGTCCCGAAAGAGATCAAAGAGGGTGCCGAAAGAAACGAAAGAGGAGTCTCGAAAGAGATGAAAGAGGAGTCCCGAAAGAGATCAAAGATGGTGCCGAAAGAGACGAAAGAGGAGTCTCGAAAGAGATGAAAGAGGAGTCCCGAAAGTGATCAAAGACTGTGCCGAAAGAAATCAAAGAGGATCCCGAAAGAGATGAAAGAGGAGTCTCGAAAGAGATGAAAGAGGAGTCTCGAAAGAGATGAAAGAGGAGTCCCGAAAGAGATCAAAGAGGAGTCCCGAAAGTGATCAAAGAGGAGTCCCGAAAGTGATAAAAGAGGAGTCCCGAAAGGGATGAAAGACGAGTCCCGAAAGAGATCAAAGAGGAGACCCGAAAGAGATCAAAGAGGAGTTCCGAAAGTGTTCAAAGAGGGGTCCCGAAAGAGATCAAAGAGAAGTCCCGAAAGAGATCAAAGAGGAGTCCCGAAAGAGATCAAAGAGGAGTCCCGAAAGAGATCAAAGAGGAGTCCCGAAAGTGATCAAAGAGGAGTCCCGAAAGAGATCAAAGAGGAGTCCCGAAAGTGATCAAAGAGGAGTCCCGAAAGAGATCAAAGAGGGTGCCGAAAGGGATCAAAGAGGAATGCCGACAGAGATCAAAGGGGAGTACCGACAGAGATCAAAGAGGAATGCCGTCAGAGATCAAAGATGGTACCGATATATATCAAAGAGAATGCGAACAGAGATCAATTAGGAGTACCGACAGAGATCAAAGAGGAATGCTGACAGAGATCAAAGATGAGTACTGACAGAGATCAAGAAGGAATGCCGTCAGAGATCAAAGAAGAGTACCGACAGAGATCAAAGAGGAATGCCGACAGAGTTCAAAGGGGAGTACCGACAGAGATCAAAGACGAATACCGATAGAGATCAAAGTGGAGTACTGACAGAGATCAAAGAGGAATGTCGTCAGAGATCAAAGAGGAGTACCGACAGAGATCAAAGAGAATGCCGACAGAGTTCAAAGGGGAGTACCGACAGAGATCAAAGAGGAATACCGATAGAGATCAAAGTGGAGTACCGACAGAGATCAAAGTGGAATGCCGTCAGAGATCAAATAGGAGTACCAACAGAGCTCAAAGAGGAATGTCGTCAGAGATCAAAGAGGAATGCCGACAGATCAAAGGAAGAGTTCCGACAGAGATCAAAGAGGAGTACCGACAGAGATCAAAGGGGTGTACCGACAGAGAACAAGGAAGAATTCCGACTGAGATCAAATAGGAGTACCGACTGAGATCAAAGAGGAATGCCAACAGAGATCAAAGGGGAAGACTGACATAGATCAAAGAGAATGCCGAGAGATCAAAGAGGAGTACCGACAGGAATTCTGACAGAGTGCCGACAGAGATCAAAGAGGAGTGCCGTCAGAGATCAAAGAATAATACCGGCAGTGATCAAAGTGGAATGCCGTCAGAGATCAAAGGGAATTACCGACATAGATCAAAGAGGTGTACCGACAGAGATCAAAGAGGAGTACCGACAGAGATGAAAGAGGAATACCGTCAGAGATCAAAGAGGAGTACCGACAGAGATCAAAGAGGAATGCCGTCAGAGATCAAAGAGGGGTACCGACTGAGATCAAAGAGGAATGTCGTCAGAGATCAAAAGTGAGTACCGAAAGGGATCACGGAGGAGTACCGACAGAGATCAAAGAGGAATGCCGACAGAGATCAAAGGGGAGTACAATCAGAGATCAAAGAGGAATACCGACAGAGATCAAAGAGGAGTACCGACAGAGATCAAAGAAGAGTACCGACAGAGATCAAAGAGGAGTACCGACAGAGATCAAAGAGGAATGCCGACAGAGATCAAAGAGGAATGTCGTTAGAGATCAAAGGGGAGTACCGACAGTGATCAAAGAGATGTACCGACAGAGATCAAAGAGGAGTACCGACAGAGATCAAAGAGGAATACCGTCAGAGATCAAAGAGGATATCGACAGAGATCAAAGAGGAATGCCGTAAGAGATCAAAAAGGGGTACCGACTGAGATCAAAGAGGAATACCGACAGAGATCAAAGAGGAGTACCGACAGAGATCAAAGAGGAGTACCGACAGAGATGAAAGAGGAATGCCGTCAGAGATCAAAGAGGGGTACCGACTGAGATCAAAGAGGAATGCCGACAGAGATCAAAGGGGAGTACCGAAAGGGATCAAAGAGGAATGCCGTCAGAGATCAAAGAGGAGTACCGACAGATCAAAGAGGAATGCCGACAGAGATCAAAGGAGAGTACGACAGAGATCCAAGAGGAATACCGACAGAGATCAAAGAGGATTACCGACAGAGATCAAAGAGGAGTACCGACAGAGATCAAAGAGGAGTACCGACAGAGATCAAAGAGCAGTACTGACTGAGATCAAACAGGAATGCCGACAGAGATCAAAGAGGAGTGCCGACAGAGATCAAAGAGGAATACCGCCAGGGATCAAAGAGAATGCCGACAGAGATCAAAGAGGAATGCCGGTAGAGATCAAAGGAGAGTACCGACAGAGATTAAAGAGATCAAAGAAGAGTACCGGCAGTGATAAAAGAGGAATACCGTCAGAGATCAAAGGGAATTACCGACATAGATAAAAGAGGAATGCCGTCAGAGATCAAAGAGAAGTACCGACAGAGATCAAAGAGGAATGCCGACAGAGATCAAAGAGGAGTACCGACAGATATCAAAGAGGAATGTTGTCAGAGATCAAAGAGGAGTATCGACAGTGATCAAAGAGGTGTACCTACAGAGATCAAAGAGGAATGCCCTCCGAGATCAAAGAGGAATGCCGACAGAGTTCAAAGTGGAGTACCGACAGAGATCAAGGAGGAGTACCGACAAAGATCAAAGAAGAATGCCGACAGAGATCAAAGATGAGTACCGACAGAAATCAAAGAGGAATGCCGTCAGAGATCAAAGAGGAGTACCGACAGAGATCATACATACATACATGCATACATACAGACATAGATGGATTATGAAGGTTTTACAGTTAGCCAAAGTCCCACATCTATTTGTGAGTGCTACCAAACGCCTATCCAATGCTTGGTACACCACTTTGCTCCTTAGCAATGATAAGGAGAAAATTTTGTTGGATAGCATTCACTATCAAAAAGATATCTTTCAGAGTGATAGTCTGTCAGTGCTACTATTCGTCTTCTCATTAAACTCACTATCACACCTCATTAGAAAACGTAGTGACCATAGAAATGGATCCAGAAGCATCTCCCAATTTTTCCTTATTGACGACTTGAAACTGTGTGAGCGAAATATCTTTATATATAAAAGTAAGGTTGCGTGTCTGTATACTCCGATTTAGATTCCTAACTACTCCCACATTTTGCGGTGCATTTTAACCAAAACCGGGTATCTTATAGTCGTGATTAATATCGAGCCCTTCTGGGTATTAGCGCGCGTCTACGATGAGTCTACGATTTTAAAAATAATTTACCATCATTTTTTCCATTTTAATGCATTTTTTAATATAAGGGAAATAACTCTCTAAAAATGTCTACGATGAGTCAACGACTTAAAAAAAATTTACAATCATATTTTTTCCATTTTTAATGCATTTTTTTGCTATTTTTTTGCTATAACTCTCTAAAAATGCTTTATAGTTATTTCCCTTACAAACCCGAGCAACGCCGGGCGATTCTGCCAGTCGACCATATAAAAAAAGCGATTGGACCTCATTACCCAATTTTCTACAGACATTGGGATGAAAATTTGTGAGTCCAAATGTGCGTTTCTGACAATAAAACGTAGAAAAACTATACCCTCTTCTGAAACCCTAAAGATGAACGGTTTGCTAATACAATCGCTACAGTCAGGTGACAAATATAGGTATCTTGGACAAAATGAAAATGACAGATGTGATGGACCCAGAAATAAGGAGAGGGCTTGGAATGAATACCTCAGGAGAGTAAAGGTAATATAGTCATCAGAACTCTCAGCTTACAATTAGCATATTGCCCCCAACATCTTTGCAGTGTCTGTCCTAATGCCCTCGTTTGGCCTTCTGAACTGGTCACTACAAGAGCTCAGTGGGATAGACGTTCGAACTCGCAAGCTGCTCATGCGACTTTGTGACCATAAAATCAAGAACATAATTAGGATAGTTTATGAACTTGAGGAGAGGTATGAAAGAAGTGCTGATACAGATGTCTCCCTAAAGAACATTGGTAAAATCTATTTATCAGAACAGCAAAATTTAATAAATAGACTGAGTACCAAATACGTGAGTACTTGGAACGTAAAATTCAAACCGCAAAATGGATTGATCATGTCAAAAGCTTGGCATAGAGTACCGAAAAGTTTATGATATCCCACTTCGAAGGCTACACTCCGTGCAATTCAATAACAAGAGATCCCCAGCAAGTACTTATATAAAATGTAGGAAACGTTGACAGAAAATAAATGTAGGCTGTGCAAGACCAAGACTGAAGATACCAACCACATTATTGCCAGCTGTGCTGTGAGAGAATGTCTTCTACATATTGTTTTATCTTCCCAGGAGGTATGATACCGAAGCCATAGCGGCCTGGAGCAGGATAACAAAAAGAGAAAACATTTACAGACAAAGCGACAATATTGAGACCGATGGTGGAACTTGAAAATTGAAACAGCCACCAAATTAAAACACAGCCGGTCAGATATCTATGTGTGGGGCAACAAAGAAAAGATGTGTTCCGTTATGGAAATCAGCTGCCCTCTGGACATGAATGGTCTTAGAAAAATGCAAGAGAAAGAGGACATCTATGGACCATTGATGAGGTATTTGCAAATCCAGTACTCAAAATAGACTTTTAGTTTCATACCTATTATTATTGGAGCAAAAGATGCATACCAACCCGTCTGGAGAAAAGTATGGCTGAACTTGATATCTTGAGGAGAGAACGCAAATCCTTAATTCATATACTACAAATGATTACAATATCCGAACTGCAGTACCTTCTTAAGATTTAAACGATGACGGTTAAAACAAGATGTTTTCTTTCACAAATTTGCTACCAAGTAGGTCGCTGGTCAAAATATATACTAAATTAAAAAGAGAAAGAGGAGATACATACACGCATAAATACATACATACATACGTACATATATTATACTTTTGCAAATAGAGGAAAGAGATATATGCAAGATAGTATATAAATGTGTGTTCATATGTATGTTATTACAGGTATATGTTTGTTAGAAAAGATAAATTTAATCTTATAAATTCTTAGTAACTCAGATTATCTTGGTGTGAGTAGGCGCGCGAGTATGGGTGTACGAATACATCGGTGTGTGCGAATACAACAGTGTGTGCGAGCGCAAGCTGTGTGCTGGTAATGGATCGGATGTACATTTTTAGTTTGAATAATGCTCGCCTGCACGTCCAAGGGAAATAACTCTCATCCTTTGTTCCAGAATTATTTCCCTTGAAGTTCGTACAGCTGACAGAAAGAATTTATTATTTGTTGCAGAATCATTACATTGATTATTTTGATGCGTTACGTATAAATTTTTGATTTATTGTACATTACACCTCTAAGGATGTTGAACCCTCCAACGTAATTCCCAAACCGGTGATCCGATGGTCGATAAAATCTTCCACACAATAACCTTTGATTTAATCAATATACTCTCTCTTAATTTCCCGCAATTGATTATCTTTGTGTTATTATGTATAAAGAAATCAGTATCAATTATCTCAAGTCACCTTCGCCTTCTCCTCCCCTCTTTTCTCCCTTTCCTTTCGCTTCTGCGCCCTCATCATGTGAGTGGGGGGCAAAGAAGTTCTTGTTCGAACATCACTCTAAAGTAGGAATCGACAGGGCTCCTTGTCGGTGGTGGAAGCAGTGTTGTGAATGAATCCAGGAAGAGCATATGCTTGGGGAGTACAAACACATTCGCACACGCACACACACACGTACACACACACACACACACACGTACACGCACACACATAAACAAAACACGTACACACGCACATATAAACACACGCGCACACAGACGCGTGCGCGCATGTATACATAAACTCATACACACACAAAACAAACAAACAACTGTAGTGTTCAGCTTTTCGGTGGTTTCAGTTTCTGACGGTTATTATGATCTCCAACTGTCCACTCCTACTGAGAGAAGGAACCGAGAGTGTGGATCAGTTGCCTTTCTTGCTGGAACGTTCTCTCTTCACAGCGAAGATAATGATACGGAGAAATGGGTACCCCTTACGATACTGTAACCTTTTATCATGCAGGAATATTCACTTGCAATGTGGACCATGAATCTTCGATAGAAGGAGTGGTCGTTGACATTGGCAGAGTCAGTGTATTGCGCGTCTGGGACAATGAAATACAGTTATAACTCGACTTATGTCGTTTTGAGTTACGTCTTTTTCGACTATGCGCGTTTTAAAGAAATGAAAAAATTCAGAAACATCAACTTTAATTGATTTATCCGACATTAAGTTGGTATCAGCGAATATATTTAAAAGCATAACACCCCCCCCACCTAAAACCAAAGTTTAAAAAGATCCCCGGGTTGAGCGAGTTTTTTAGGATTCTTGCATTCTCAGCCGAGCAAAGCCTACATTACTTGCTCCCGTCTGTATAAGCCCCTGAGAGGGCAAGAATACTAAAACCTCGCTCGAATCGGGGGACATTTTTAAACTTCAGGAATGACTTATTCAGTCAATGTCCCCATTCAAAACTTGGAAATCCCCATTCATTGAATAGTTCTGTCACAGCCCTTCGAATATCATCATGGCCGGAGCCGATGTAAGGAGGATAACAATATTGTGCCCGCATCACGGACAATTATTTTTTGTTTACAAAACCAGTTGACCGTTATGCATTTCTTCATCCAGTTTCTAGAGAGGTTATGCGTCTTCAACCATTTAAGTCTGACGAGTCGCCTGTGCAGCTAAGCGCTTTATAGGTGTGAAGCCAATGGTGACTCTATGACCGGTCATAACTTTCAACTTCCTAATACATACATACATACATATATATATATATATATATATATATATATATATATATATATATGCACACTATCTGCAACCTGGTCCACAGTTAGCTACTTTATACAGGTCTCCAGATCAGTTACAGTAGGACTGCAAGTGGTCAGAGACTGTGTCAGTAACAAAGCCGTAGATAGTGCCACGAAAATTTTGATACCAAGTAATAAGTAATTAAGGAAAGTTAACAGTTCCTATGTGTTTTACAGATGCTTGCGTAGTATACTTAAAATTAGATGGCCCGAACACATAAGCAATATGGAGCTATGGCAAAGAACAAATCAAATTTCGATTAGGGAGAAAATATTTAAGAAAAAGTAGAAGTGGATTGGTAGCACAATTAGAAAAGACACACCAAATGTAGCGAAAAGTGCTTTACAGTGGAATCCGGATGGATATAGAAAGAGAGGTAGGCCTAAGAACTCGTGGCGTAGATCAACGCAGAAGGAACTAGAGTATAAGTGGCAGAGTATAAGTACAGAAATAAAAAAATTATGCGACATGGAATTCAACTATAAGTGACCTATACTCCGCGTTGGAAGGTTAAGGGCAGGAGATAGAAGATAGATGTATTTTACAATGGCTAGAATGTGTCTTCCTCATTCTAAAGGCGGCGAGATGGCAGAAATGCTTAGTGTAACGTTCTGAGTTCAAATTCCGTCGAGGTCAACTTTGCCTTTCATCTTTCGGGGTCGATAAAATAAGTACCAGTTACGCGCTAGGGTCGATGTAATCGACTTAATCCGTTTGTCTGTCCTTGTTTGTCCCCTCTGTGTTTTTAGCCCCTTGTGGGTAGTAAAGAAATAGGTATTTCGCCTGGCTTTACGTTCTGAGTTCAAATTCTGCAAAGGTCGACTTTGCCTTTCATCCTTCCGAAGTCGATAAATTAAGTACCAGTTACGCGCTGGGGTCGATGTAATCGACTTAATCCTTTTGTCTGTCTTTGTTTGTCCCCTCTATGTTTAGCACCTTGTGGGTAATAAAGAAATAAGAATGTGTCTTCCACGCAGTAATTGCTTTAGGTTCAACACACAGTCTCAGATGAAATTACTTGCCAAATAAATACAATCCCGAATTTCTATATAAAGAGTACCAAACTAAGAATTTGGGGGGCTTATTGCGTGCACAGACGCCTAAGTGTCCACTAAGTGGTATCTGTCTTGTGGTGGGGTCCCTCAGTTGTTGGCGGTGAACTGGCATCCTTTCTCTGAGGGTAAGGCCCGTTTGCCCTATGTAGTCTTCGTGGCACCCTTCACACCTTATGACATAAAGTAAATTTTTTGATGCGCAGGTGAAATTATTTTTTATGATAAAGGTGTGTCCCGACTGGAACTTGTACGTTGATCCCTCAATGAGGTGGATGCAAGTCCTGCAGTTGGAACGACCACATTTTTTGACTGTGGGTAGTGGGTTTGTATTGTGTAATTTTGCGTTGGTGAGTAGGTTTTTTAGGGATTTAGGTTGTTTCTTACTTTTTATTATTTTATGAGCTGTGAGTAATTTTTTTAGGCGTGGGTCTTGATTTAGCTGTGGGATGTTGTTGTATATAATAGTGTAAGCTTCTGCATTTCTTGGATTGTGTGTTGAGAGATAGGGGAGGCTATTTACTGTACTGTGGATGTGTTTTGGTTTTCGTAAGTCTTGAGTGTTAATTGATTTGGCCCGTTCTATTCCGTTGTCCACTAGTAATGATGGGTAATGTCTTTCGAGAAGAATTGCCCTTAGTTCTTATTTCGTGTTGTGTCATTTGAGACAATAGTGCAGATTCTTCTCGCTAGGTTGGAGGGGATATTAGTCTTTGTGTGCTTTGGGTGATTGGAGGTGGATATATATATATATATATATATATATATATATATATATATATATATACTTTTTTATTCTTTTACTTGTTTCAGTCATCTGACTGTGACCATGCTGGAGCACCGCCTTGAAGGGTTTCAGTAGAATAAATCGACAGCAGGACATATTTCTTAAGCCTAGTACTTATTATATCAGCACCTTGTGCCGAACCGCTAAGTTACAGGGTCGTAAACACACCAATACCTGTTGTCAAGCGGTGATGGGTTGCAAACACAGAAAGAACGACAAATACACACACACACCACACACACACACACACACACACACACACATATATATATATATATATATATGCATACACACACACACATGCGTGCACACACACATATACATATACGAAAGATCTTCGCTCAGTTTTCCTCTCCCAAATCCACTCACAAATTTCTGATCGGCCCGAGGATACCTAGAACAAGACACTTGCTCAAGGTGGAACGCAATAGGAAAGAACCTGGAATCCCGTGGTTCGGAAGCAAGCATTTTATCTCATAGGGACACATGATAAAGGGTAAAATGGTAAAGACCGCCTTCGGTCGTGAATAACTATGGGATTGCACCAAGAAATGTTCCCTTCTGAAGCACAAGACTGGTACCCATGCATACCAGTCTCCACTCTCCACGCCACCAATGTTGTCCAAGGGAAAGACAAAGAACAATACAGCTTGGCACCTGTGATGTCACAGCGCATTTCTACAGCTGATTGAACTGGAGCAACCTGAAATAAAGTGTCTTTCTCAAGAAAACAGCACACGGCCTGCTCCAAGTATTGAACTCACAACTTCACAATTGTAAGCCCGACGATCTAACCAATGGTCCATGCGCCGTCACACACACACTACTGAAACGTTTGCTTGCGTGCACGCTTATCTGTACAGCCAAACCGGCGCATAATGGGAAAATAGTCTCAAAATAAGGTACCCCTGGAATGTAAATACAAACGGAATAAAACTAGTTTCACGTAAATCTGATATCGGATTCCCGAGATACGCGGGTTTTTCGGGTACCTTGAACTATTGGCGACCCAATGGGTCACGAGTAGTCAGATATATATATATATATACATATATATATATATCTCAAAATGTATTAACAGTGTTTGGGCAATCTTCATTGCTTTATAAATGCACGTTCTATTAACATGATTGTATTTCGTCTTATGGCTCTTCTTTACGTTTTCCATTATTGATGTTTGCTCTTCATCCATGTTACATATCTTGCCAGAATTCTTCTCATATGTATGCTATATTTATACTTACGCATATATATTATAGGAATATAAAATATAATGATATCAAAACAATTCAAAACATGCTATCTTCAAGGTAGCATGTTCGCTATATATATATAGAGAGAGAGAAACAATGAATACGGAAGACAGTGTATACTAGAAACTTTATTTACCACACTGATCGTTTCGACACATCCTACACCACTCCCTCGTGGGTGGGAAATTATACAATTAATTAAATTGCACCCCGAAGTGCAGTAGCATCACTTCAGGTGACGCAACACAGTTTCTCGTTACATAAATATATATTGTTACTAGCAGTATCGCCCAGCGTTGCTCAGGTTTGTAAGGGAAATAACTATAAAGCATTTTTAGAGAGTTATAGCCAAAAAATAGCAAAAAAATGGAAAAAAATGATGGTAAATTTTTTTTTGAGAGTTAAAAAAAGGATGGAGTTGCGTCCCCTAGACAGTTTGTGGTTCGTGTTTCTGATTCTCGACCCCATGTCGAATTTATCGATTTTTTTCAGAACTGGGGAAACTTTTCAAAATTAATTTTGAATTATGACATTGGGCTATGTGTGTGTCAAGTTTCATCAGAATCGGTTGAAAGCCGTGGTCAGGGTGAGGGTACAAGCAAACAGACACACAGAAACACGCACAGACAAACTGCCGTTTATATATAGAGAGATATTTTGGGATTGCATATATATATATATTAACATCAACTAATGCATTATTGAGTGAAGTTTACATTTCTGTGTTTTCGAAAATGAGTCTTCCACTTTGTAATTACTTCATATTGAACCAAAGTGATTTAAAGTTAATAAAAAATATAGAAAACTATTGCTAACCATGTATTAGCAATCATACTTGCGTATAACAAAATTACCAATAATGCATTTTTTTCAAGGTACTCAAGAATTAGTGTGAATTTTCTTAAAGTCTTTAATTATATTCTGAAAAAATCAGCCATACTTTTAGATACTCTTTGTGACACTTTAGTGCAGCTCCGTGTACCGTTTGGAATCTGTGTCCTATTTCTTTAAACGAAGAAAGATACACTGGATTACGTAAAAGAAAGATGCACTAGATTACGTAAAATAAAAGAATGGTCATCGCGGAAACAATTTTTGATCATAGACTTATTCAATCTGGGTTGTCCTGGGGTTAAACCACAGCAGTAACGGCTACAGAATGACAGGTCGCGTGTACCGATCGCTCTACATTACACGTCTTATCTGTCATGTTTGTCGCTATTATGAAAACCTAGAGACTACACGTCTGTATATAGTGACTATATGCTAGAGACTACATGCTAGAAGAGTATATACCGTAAATCCTCGAGTATAATCCGCATTTCACCCCCAAATTTAAAGGTCAAAATCCCTAGTGCGTACTATATACGAGGTTAAAAATGAAAAATATTTCCTAAGCAATGTCCGAGTCTCTCTTTGCTGTCCGGCTATGTTTATTTAGACGCATTTTGTGATGTCGGGCGCGAAAATACCTTAAGCTAAGTCTGAAAGCAATGAAGTCATAAAAAAATCTTCCATAACATGCAGTAAGCAATATTTATTAAACGTTATTACTGTTATTTCTTTATTTTCTGCAAACAAAATGCACAGAAAAGCTACTCGTTTCCATTATGTTATATATACAATAATAAACATAGGACGTTACTGTATACAAACCAAGGACGTTATATAGACCTCCTTGACTCAAGTTAGAGAAGGGGTACGTATTATACACAAGGTTTAGGTGTTCCAGAGGTACAGCCCCCTAAAAAACCCACTGCGTATTATACTCAAGGGTGGAATACACTCGAAGATTTACGATACTTGCAGTGCCTCTACCACTTCAGATCGTACAAATAATGTAGCGTTTCACTGCCCAGTGTTGCAATGCCATAGTATTTAGTTCTCGATGGATTTATGGGCGTACGGTTTCCAGTCGTTCATTTGGAGGATTATCTTACGTGTTGTAAGGCCGACTAAGGTCAATGCTGTGCAGGGGTCTGCACAACAACAACAACAACAACACCAAGTAATGACACAATTACACCAACGACGACAGCACCGCAGCATTATTAGCACTAAGAGAAAATATAACAAGGACACAATAATAGCAACAAGCAGTGCAACAGAATTAGCATCAATAGCAACAGTAATAAAAGCAACAACATCACCAACAAAAACATCATTATCATCATCATCATCATCATCATCATCATCAACAGCGACAACAACTACAACAATAACAAATCATCAACAATAGGACCATCACCACCACCACCATCACCACCACCACCACCACCACTATCACCACCACCACCACCATCATCAACACCATCACCACCACCACCAACGACGACGACGGCGGCTACAACTGCTATTACTATTACAGAAATATTGAAAGAATATAAAAACAACAACAAACACAAAAACCAACCTCAAACAATGTCATTAAAATGTCTAATGAGGAGAGAAACTGAACATTTCAAATCGAAATTAATCAAATAATTAAAAAGTTAAAAAAAATTAAAATTTAACAACAAAAACAACAACAGTAAATTGAAGGAAAAGTAAATTTTTTTTTTTACTCTCCAAAAAGTCAATCAACATTGCAATTAGAAGAAGACGAACAATCAGAGCTATTTGCCCACGGATGTTTTTCTTCAATAATTTTTGAATATTTTTAGGTGAAAACAAAAAAAAAATGAAATATAAAATAAATAAAATCTGAAATACACACGCATATACATACATATTCAAACAAACGTGCACACGCATCTAATGCATATTCGAGAACACACAAACACATGTAGTCCTACACATACAATCATATATACATGCAGGAGAACACTCCTTCAAAGAGACACACACAGACACACAGAGGAAAACAGTCCTTCAGACACGCAGACACACGCACACGCACACACAAACAAGCACACACATACAAGCACACGACGCACACATAAAGAGAGGAAAACACTCTTTCAAACACACAAATACATACACACAATCACACACAGAACTGAACAAATTGAAATTTGAAAAATATAATAATAAATAAATGAAAACAGATTATATTATATATATAGGCGCAGGAGTGGCTGTGTGGTAAGTAGCTTGCTAACCAACCACATGGTTCCGGGTTCAGTCCCACTGCGTGGCATCTTGGGCAAGTGTCTTCTACTATAGCCCTGGGCCGACCAATGCCTTGTGAGTGGATTTGCTAGACGGAAACTGAAAGAAGCCTGTCGTATATGTATATAATATATATATATATATATATATATATGCGTGTGAGTGTCTGTGTTTGTCTCCCTAGCATTGCTTGACAACCGATGCTGGTGTGTTTACGTCCCCGTTACTTAGCGGTTCGGCAAAAGAGACCGATAGAATAAGTACTGGGCTTACAAAGAATAAGTCCCGGGTCGATTTGCTCGACTAAAGGTGGTGCTCCAGCATGGCCGCAGTCAAATGACTGAAACAAGTAAAAAAAAAAAAAAGAAATATATATATATATATATAATATATATACATACACATATATATATATCATACACACACATACATACACACACAAACACACACACACACAACACACACACACCATATTATATATATATATACATATAAAATGAAAATAAATGTTCCTTCTCGAACCATGCCAGGCTCATAAGGGCCGGTTTCCCGCTTTCTGTGGCGTAGAAATTCCCCACCTGGACGGGACGCCGGTCCGTCGCAGGATTACTCATTTTTGTCAGCTGAGTGGACTGGAGCAACGTGAAACGAAGTGTTTTGCTCAAGAACACAACGCATCACCCGGTCCAGAAATCGAAACCACAACTTTACGATCATGAGTTCAACACCCTAACCATTAGCCACGCGCCTCCGCACACACACGCACACGCGTGCACACACACACACACAGTCACACA
>NC_043001.1:115413740-115418740 GCF_006345805.1 Octopus sinensis | reverse complement strand
ATTTATTTATTATTTTGACTAGCTGACGTACCCGGTAATTCCCGGTAAAACGGGGCTTATCCCTTGGTTCCGTTCTCATAATAGTTTCGCTAATCCAGTAACAACAATACACAGTATGTAGCCTTTAAAACGGCTTTTACGCATTTACAGAGAATACCGAACTGTCTTACACAGGATCTTGTTTTTACGAATTCCCAATAAGTTATGAATACCTAAATTGAGAACTCAGATATGTAATAACATGAAATTAGTTACCCGATAGTAAGAATTCAAATAAAGTAGCCCTGAAAAGGGCTTTAATGCGTTCCCAAAGTATATAGAACATAGGAGGAAATACTAATAAGGTATGTATACTAAAGTCGTGAAGCATGTTACATAATAACGGGCTAATCAAATTTACACACGCAGGAGCACCTTCGTTTTGGAATCACCAGTACTTTAATATCTCCCCCTCTTCCAACCTCTCCCGTCAGATCTTTTTTTCCCAACCAGTCGCCATGCTTGATCGCTAAATCCACAAGTTTTTTTATTCTCTCTCTGTTTATTTTCTCTTATTCCTTTCAGTTGAAGACTTTCTCACTTTCCTAAGCGTCAAACTAATACACCTGCTTGTTGTTCATACACCTATCATCATCTTTCGTTTTTCTGTAAATTTCAACTATATACATATAGGTAGATAGATAAACAGATAGAAAGATAGATAGAGAGAAAGGGAGAGATACGTATATATACATACAGATATACATACTTAACGCATACACACGCATATTTAAAATTAAAAGAGAAGGTGCAAATTGGCAGAATCATTTGAACGCTGAATAGAATGCTTTACTGTATTTATTTCGATACCTTGCGCTCGTAGTTCAAATAACGACGCAAGCTAACCTTACCTTTATTCCTTTCAGGATTGATGATAAAAAAAGTATCGATCCATAGCCATAGATTTGCAGAACTGTTAGAAGCTCGGGCAATATGCTTGGAGATATCTGTTCTGGCTCTTTAGATTCTAATAGCAACACCTACAATGACACTGAGCTCAAGCTGCACTGGACCAAATCAGTGGTCTTTCCCTCGAATAAAATTGATATTGCGGAGAAAGGAGACTTGCACTTATAGGCAACTGCCAGTGTTTTCCAATAAATCTTGATTAAGGCGAGCATACAATTACAAATGTGTGGCCAATCAAAGGTTTAAAGACATTACCCATTAATAATTACAGATCGTAACTAGGCTGAGAGCTGGCAGAATCATCAGCACATCAGACATTAAGAGCACAACTATTTGAAGCGAAAATCAGTGACTTATAATGAATTATTATTACGTTCAGAATTCTTAGTTTTGCAACGATGGGCTCGAAAATATGGCAAGGGACCTAACTTTCTAAACTTCGTGTGCAACAGCTATGTAGATGTGGTGGAATGTAAATTGGCTTCAGATTTTTGTACAAGGCCAGCAACTTTGTGGGAGGGGATAAGCCAATTACATCGACTCCAGTGTTCAACAGGTTCTTATTTTGTCGACCCCGATGTGATGAAAGGCAAAGTTCGCCTTGGTGGAATTTGAACTCAGAACGTAATGCTGATCGAAATGACGCTAAGTATTTTGCCCGGCGTGCTTATGATTCTGCAAACTTGCCGCCTTATTTATTTCTTTATTGTCCACAAGGGGCTAAACAAAGAGGGGACAAACAAGGACAGACAAAGGAATTAAGTCGATTACATCGACCCCAGTGCATAACTGGTACTTAATTTATCGACCCCGAAGGATGAAAGGAAAAGTCGATCTCGGCGGAATTTGAACTCAGAACGTAGCGGCAGATGAAATACCTATTTCTTTACTACCCACAAGGGGTCAAACACAGAGAGGACAAACAAGGACAGACAAACGGATTAAGTCGATTACATCGACCCCAGTGCGTAACTGGTACTTATTTAATCGACTCCGAGAGGATGAAAAGCAAAGTCGACCTCGACGGAATTTGAACTCAGAACGTAGCGGCAGACGAAATACCTATTTCTTTATTACCCACAAGGGGCTAAACACAGAGGGGACAAACAAGGACAGACATAGGTATTAAGTCGATTACATCGACCCCAGTGCGTAACTGGTACTTATTTAATCGACTCCGAGAGGATGAAAAGCAAAGTCGACCTCGACGGAATTTGAACTCAGAACGTAGCGGCAGACGAAATACTGCTAAGCATCTCGCCCGGCGTGCTAACGTTTCTGCCATCTGGTGGAATGGAAACTGATAACGATAACTTAACAACATTTTCAATCAGAAATATAGGAAGCAAAATGCAACGCAACTATGCAATTATGTTTTGACTTTGAAAGTACATTTTAGATTCATGCTATCATCATTATCACCACTACCACTACCACGACAGTGATGATGACGACGACTATGACGACGACGACAACCACCACTACCATCACCGCCGCCGCCACCATCATCATACTTCTCCGCCTCCTTATCACCATTCAGGCTAAATACTTTACAGTATTTGTTCCGGTCGTTTCCGTTCAGATTTCAAATATCACTGAGGTCAACTTTACCATTCATTCCTCAGAACTCGATAAAAGAAAGTGCCAGTCAAGTGCTGTGGTGGTGGATGGCATAAACTAAGCCAATCCCTTCAAGAGTCCTCCATTAATATTGAATTCCTTCCTAGCTCTTTTGTCTAAATTTCCTGAACAACCCAGTAACGATACTGACCAAGTATTTACAGCCTTCACTAGATTCAGACCATTTAGCTTTGATTTCATTAACTTTCTTACCCTTGTGAAGTACTCCTCAATTTTCTCTTTCATTTCTACGTAGTTAGCACTCTGTTAGATTCTAGAACCCCTACTTACTTATAACTTTCTCTTTCTTTCAGTGATTTTAACGTCTAGCCATCTGGCAATTGGATGCCTTCACTGGTGACTACATTGCGCAGGAGTGGCTGTATGGTAAGTAGCTTGCTAACCAGCCACATGGTTCCGGGTTCAGTCCCACTGCGTGGCATCTTGGGCAAGTGTCTTCTGCTATAGCCCCGGGCTGACCAATGCCTTGTGAGTGGATTTGGTAGACGGAAACTGAAAGAAGCCTGTCGTATATATGTATATATATATAAGTGTGTGTGTATATGTTTGTGTGTCTGTGTTTGTCCCCCTAGCATTGCTTGACAACCGATGCTGGTGTGTTTACGTCCCCGTTACTTAGCGGTTCGGCAAAAGAGACCGATAGAATAAGTACTGAGCTTACAAAGAATAAGTCCCGGGGTCGATTTGCTCGACTAAAGGCGGTGCTCCAGCATGGCCGCAGTCAAATGACTGAAACAAGTAAAAGAGTAAAGAGTAAAGAGTATTTAACTATGCCAAATTCCATATCTTTATCTTTGCTGAAGTCTTATAGTTTGTATTAAAAAATCTATCTCTTTTTTGTCTGGGGAGAGTCATTCTCTTTTAGTGCCTAATAATTAAACACACTCACCGGTAAAATTTCCACTTATTTCTTATTTTTATTTTCTAAAATTTTCGTTGCGTCTTGCAGACTATTGAAAATGTTGCAAGACGCAACGAAAATTTTAGAAAATAAAAAGAAGAAATAAGTGGAAATTTTACCGGTGAGTGTGTTAAATAATAAGGCACTAAAAGAGAATGACTCTTCTCAGACACAACAGAATATGCTTCAACACACGAACTCACATAAAGATTTTTGCAAACCAAATCCCAAAACAAAATATTTCTTTTTTATGTTTACTAAAAAGCTTCAGCTCATCACGTAGAGCAAATGATTAATTTTTCCTTTATTATCTCTAAACTGAGACCCTGACTTTGCCTTTCTTAATTCTAAACTGAGGGGGATAAACACAACAGAAATATTAAAGGGGATAACGAGTCTCCCTGGAAAATTCCTCTCTTGATATTAACTTTCATTAAGCCCGTATTACCTGTGTAAAGACCTACTTTCCATGTCTTCATTCTATAGCTAATTAACATAACTCTCTTATGTTAATTGCAATACTGAATATTCTCAAACATCCACTTACCCATGACTGTGGAATCATCTCATTGGCTTTCTTATAATATCCATGCTATTGTTAATTTTTCCTTTCTAGATTTCACTGCTATTAGAATTCATTTGTCTATAGGAACACAGGTAGAGGAACACAGATCATGTGTTCCTCTAGCTTTCTTCCTACAACCATTTTTGTTCTGGCAGTAAATTCGGAATGTCAAGGTGCTCGTAAATGCTTTCTGAGAGAATCCCTGTTAACCGCTTCTACTCTAATAGTAAACAAGTAATTGATCTATAATTATATATTGTCCTTGTTTTTCTCTTTCATAAGGAGTACTGTTCTCCCTCTAGTAACCCTGAAATCGTTGCCTCATTCTCTCATGTAAGCCACTAAATCTCTTTAATCGGTGCTCTTGAACTTAATCTGGTCTTGGGCACTTCCAGTTCAGCATTCTTCTTACACTTTACTCATTAATGCACAAGTTAGTTTTGGTTTCTCACTAATTACTTCTTCCCTCACTTTCTTTAACCAAGCTGCATCTCCATTATGACTAACAGGCGTATCCAAATATTACTCAAGAACTTTCTAGCTATCACCACCACCAATACCACCACCACCACCACCACCACCACCACCACGATCGTCATCATCATTATCATCATCATCATCGTCGTCGTCGTCATCATCATCATCATCATCACCATCATCATCATCATCATCATCATCATCATCATCATCATCGTCATCGTTGTTATTATTACATTTTCTTTTCCTTTGCAAAAATTTCTCTATAGAATATGATTTATTTAAGGATAAAATGATCGACCAAGAAAATATAATAGAAGGTTGTAATTCTTTTAGAGTTTCAGGAATTGCGAAAAAAAAAAAAAAGGAAATGATCTTTACATGGAGATTCTACATGCTCCATCATTTCAAAAATAAAATCCATAATGAATTCTTCCCCATAGAAACAATAATCTATTGAAATTGTCA
>NC_043001.1:115389147-115413640 GCF_006345805.1 Octopus sinensis | reverse complement strand
TGAAAAAAGGTAAAGAAATAAAAAAAAAATAGATATAAAACCTAGAAAAACAACAACAAAAATCTGTAACTGTCATCTACCCCGATTATCTGGTGTGTTGAGCTGAATGACACCTCGCATTTGAAACGTTTCTTTCATATCCTGGTAAAAGACAAATATTAAAATAAAACAGCAATGCCAACAACAACAACAACAACAACAATAACATCAATAACGTTGATGCGTTTTTTAAAAAAAAAACCATTCCAACTTGGAAATCGACTTAGCTTTTTTGCAAGAAAAAAATAGTCTAACAAAGACAAGACTGAAAGAAATTAATAGATCTTACAGCCAGAAATGTAGCCTTACTGAGACCGAACACCCAGTCTTCGGTGGCGTGACATGCTAACACCTATAATAATCATTTCTACAATCGGTATAAGACCAACAATTTCGAGGGAGGAATAAATCGATTTCACTGACTCCAGTGCTCAGCTGGTACTTATTTCATGTACCCCAAAAGAATAAAAGGCAAAGTTGATCTCACCAGAATTTGAGCTCAGAAAATAAAACTGGTGGCTGTGTGATAAGTAGCTTGCTTACCCACGACATGGTTCCGGGTTCATTCCCACTGCGTGGAACCTTGGGCGAGTGTCTTCTACTATAGCCTCGGGCCGACCAAAGCCTTGTGAGTGGATTTGGTAGATGGAAACTGAAAGAAGCCCGTCATATGTATATGTATGTGTGTATATGTTTGTATGTCTGTGTTTGTCCCCTCCACCATCGCTTGACAACCAATGCTGGTATGTTTTCGTCCCCGTAACTTAGCGGTTCAGCAAAAGGGTCTGATAGAATAAGTACTTGGCTTACAAAGAATAAGTCCTGGGGTCGATTTGCTCGACTAAAGGCGGTGCTCCAGCATGGCTGCAGTCAAATGACTGAAACAAGTAAAAGAGTATAAAAATAAAGAGAGAACCACTATGTATTCCCCGCGCGACGCGCTAACGATTCTGCCAGATCGCTGCTTTCGCTATAACCATTAATGATGATGATGATGTTGATGATGATGATTATGATGATGATGATGATGATGATGATGATGATGATGATGATGTTTCTATGGATTATTAGAAAACCGTTATAATTACTTATTGGCAGAATCGGTAGAATGTTGGGCAGAGTGCCTTGCGGTATTTGTTTTTAGTTCGAATCCGACCAAGGTCGATTTTCTCTCAAGGTTGAGATCCTCTTTCAATGACAGGAATCATCATTATGTCAACATTACAATTCGATCTGTTTGGTTTCCGATCGCTGTATTACTAGCATCTGATATTGGATTGGGTTTGAACAAGGAACCTTGTCGACAAGGCCCCTGACACATGTTCAGTTGATGTTTATATATTCAGGTTATGTCAATTTGTTTTTGATTAAGTTTTCATTAATCTCTATATGCACAGTTCTTCTGATTTTTTTTCTTTGGTTCCACAGATTTTCAACCGTTCCTTTATTATCATGCTTAATGTTTTCCGTTGGGTAGCGACTTAATAGAATCTTTAGAGAAGTTATCTTTAGGGAATATGTTTAGCACTACTAAACATATTCAAGGAAATTTTTCGTTAGGCGTGCCATTCAAAAATCCAGCGTGCTGCACTTCACTCATAGCTGCGTCAAAGCATAAGGCAACTTCATCAAAAAGATAGGTTGCTGCAAAATGTAGCGATATTTTTGTTACTTCAACACATATAGTTTTGAAAGACTTTGTAGATTTTCTCAGCCAAAAAGACAAGGGATCTGCCTTGTTCTGGAATTCCATGAGTAGTACACTGTTGGTGCAAAGTTTACGAAGTACGTTTGTCAACTGCTCAGACACTTAATCATCATCATCATTGTTCGACCGTGGTCGAGACAATGGAATTTACCATGCTACGCCAGACTTCACGGTCCATCATGGCATTACTGAGGTCCTGTTGCTGTATGCCTGTATCCCTAGAGATTACATCAGGGTAGGAGAGTGTGCGCCCTCTGGTATTGCGAGTAGATGACTTCCAGAGGAGAAGAGTAGAAATTACTTCTTTTTCAGCTCTACAACAATGTCCAGCAAACTGGACTCTCCTACCTTTCACAGACACTTAAAGCACATCAGCCATTTTACAATTAAAGGAATTCACAACCCAGCTGACAGTCTGTGAGCTAAAATCTTGAAAATAATCAGAGAACCAATGTTTGAGTTTGATAAGATATGTTGTAATTGGATACTTGTTATCGCAAATTTCTATTGTCACAACTACTTTTTGAATGATGGTTTTTGTGTTTTGATCCACTTTCCAGTTCTATAATAAAATCTTGCATCCAAATACTGAAGTCTAGTTCATTATCTTTTCTTTGCTAAAATGATATTAATGTTTTTTACCTTTCAATTCCTTGTTCAATGCATTGACATGCGCAAAAATGTCAATTAAATATGAAAAATATGCCAGCAAATGGAGTGGCTGAACTTATTTGCAAAAAAATGTCGTTTGATCCACTAGAAAGGTTTTAAGTTCAGTTGTGATAGCCTAAGCTATACTGAGAACATAGCGCGAAAGCTAGCTCACTGTGTGAAAAAGGAAATCTGAATATTCAGCCTCTCCATCTGTACATAAATCACAAACAGTCGCGTGTTTAGTATATGCTTTTGATAGCATTCAAGACAGCTTCCAGTTCAGGTGCTAAATGTTTCACAACTAATGCTTGGCGATGGATCATACAATAAGAAACTTCAATTTTAGGGTCCTCCTTTCTTGTTCAAAACACAAAACCACCATCATGATCTGATGTGGCAGAAGCTTTATTAACAGACACCAACACAATCTACCGAATTCAAATCAACGCTTCACGATTTGAAACAAGCATCATCTTTGTTGGTTACTTACGTTAAATTGTTTTAAAAATATTTAATGAAATAAACGAAAAATGAGTATTTAAATATGATATTTGAAAAATAAATTAATGCATTGAAAATAAGTAAGCACGTGATTAAATTATTTTTCAAGGTTAGTAACTTTGTAATTTTACATGAAAAGAATCAAAATATAATGACTGACATTATTCATTGCTCAACCGGGTAAATTGCCTTACGTAACATAAATTACCCAATATATCTTCAGGAGTACACGAACCATATTTTGCAAGCTTCTGATATATATTCATATCAAAATATAAATATAAGGAAAATAATTTTTTAAACATATAGTGTATTTTATCAGTTTTTTTTTAGACATAAAATATATTTTATTAAATGAATATCTGTTGATTCTCGGCTTTCAAAAGTTATAAACGATTCAAATTTTAGAAAAAAACCCCACCTGACAAGCTTAATATTAACACTACACTGTTATATAAATAATATTATCTATAGATCCAGTAGTTTTGAACAGTAAAAAGTTATCACGTTCTAAAATTTTCACACCTCACTTGACACAGAGTTGTATATGAATTATAGTTTTTCTCTAATGACAATGAACTTATGTAAAAAACGCAGAAAACTATAAGCTTTTAAACAAACAGGCGTTAACTGGTAATATTCTGAAAATTTATAGTAATGCCACATTTATGTAACAAAACAAAAGAAATATATGCAAAAGATATCAGTATAAAGTGTTAACCAGTCAAAGCATCTCTTCGCTTTATGAATAAATACATATATAACCCAGGCTCCCATAAGTATCTCCCATGCCAAATGCATTACCCTAATATTTTAAATTTTACTTTGTTTCAGGTAATTTACTTCTGTTCCCTAATCCCAGAAATAAAAGGTAATGGTACATTAGATAATTCTGAGCATATTTCTATAAAGATGGTATGGTCATAGCAGAAATACCTCTGATCTAGGGCTAAACAACAACAACAGCAGCAGTAGCAGCAGCAGCAGCAACAACAACAACAACAGTGTGGAAGCGCAATGGCCCAGTGGTAAAGGCAGCGGACTCGCGGTCGTAAGAACGTGGTTTCGATTACCAGACCGAGCATTGTGAGTGTTTATTGAGCAAAAACACCTAAGCTCCACTAGGCTCCGGCGGGTGGTGGTGGTGAACCCCGCTGTACTCTTTCTCCACAACTTACTCTCACTCCTTCTTCCTACTTCTTCCACAAAGTAGAGGAACCATGGTGTAACCCACTATGGTGTGGTAAACTTTCAAATCCTAGTCTAGATTGCGAATCTTCTGTACCTCCAGGATGGTTCAGCTCTCCACCCGTTAAAAGCCACCGTTTACGGAATGAGGATAACAACATAGCTTTCGCTCCCATGCAACCGCTAGTCTATCGTGTGTTGTGGGTGGATCTTCATGTTGCCACACACATTCTTAGTAGCTTAGAGTAGGCTCGAATTAGAGATTATTCTTTGTGGCTAATGGCGTGAGTCCTGATTGGAAGAAGAAGACTACAACAGTAGGAATGAGAACTGATTCCTGCTGTTGATTTCTACGTTTACAAATTAAAAAGAAATAATCAATAACATATCTCTATTGGAAAGTAGAATCGAATAAAAAATGCAGCCACACGGATACACAACTACATTTATGCCATTTATGTACACATGATATTACGTAGACACATTCAAACACACAACACATACGCATCCATGTGAACACTCAAGATTACTTACATTGTACAGGCGCGCACGCATACACACACACACACACACACACACACACACACAAACACACGTATAGGTAGCGAAAAGCTACAGAATAGCTAAGCTAGGATTCGAAATTGAATCCACAATTTTATACATTGTCAAACAAATCCTCGGTCGATTGTCTTAGCCTTATTCCACACACAAAATAATGAGAAAAAGTTGACCCCTTGATCTTTCTTGAGCCATTCTTCGGTCAGATCTGATTAGGGACGAATAACCTTATTGTTTTTAGCCCGACCAACTTTAGTCAGCAATGTATAAGACACAAGCAAATAGCCATCTTCCTCTCTTTGGTCAGTCGTCTCTGTCAGTATGATAAATAATGCGTGCGGAAGTAAACCTCTTATTTTCTCTAACTGCAGACATTCCCATCACTATGTCTTTCTCCCTAGCAGACTGAGGAATTAAACTATGTAACATACACACTGAATCATGGAACCAGCGACAAATATTTCTTATATTATTGTAACGACTGATATTATAATCATCTTCCAATTTGTAACAACATAATAACTGATATATAATAAATGGCTATATTAATAATCAAGCAAATTAATATTGTTCTTCGTTTATTTACACGAAACATATTCATGTATATAACTGCAAAACTTCTCTGTTATGTCGTGTCATAAACGTTACACGCACACACACACACATACATTGCCTATATTAATGACACAGATGCCAACTTGAGAAATGTTACAGTGTTGAAATATGCAGATGGCATCAAGCTGTACTTCGAAATAAAATGAACAGATCCCATGCGCTATAGATCTTTCCTGCAATCAGACCTGGACACAATGCAGTAATGAATCTCTGACTGGCATCTCAAGTTAGCTGTGGACAAATGCGTCACTGTGCACTTTAAGAGGAAAAAACCCAGCTTTTACATATTCCCTCAGCAACACCAATCTCAAGAAGTCTTCTAGTGAACGTGATCTGGGTATTATTGTAAACAGCGACCTGAGTTGGACAAACCACATCTCTAAGATTGTCAAGAAGGCTGAGGGTATTCTAGCATCACTTAGTAAAACCTTTGTCAGCCGCTCTCCGGCTATCTATTTAAAACCGTATATAACAATGATACGACCTCACTCAGAATGTGCATCACACGTCTGGAACCCCTATCTTGCTCAGCATATAAATCTCCTGGAAACTGTTCAGAAATGTGCAAGAAAACGAATGTCCCCTCATCAGACATCTACCATACTTTGAACGCCTTGCTTCCCTGGGCATGGATACATTGAAGCTCAGACGTCTAGCAACTGACTTGGTAGACACCTACAAGATTATCCACAATCTTTCCCGCAACAACCTTAAGCACCTTTTTTGAATTCCATATGTCAAAGACTCGAGGACATGCTCACAAAGTCAAAAAACCATACAGCACCCATGACTTTCGGAAACATCTTTTCACGCTCAGAATTGTTGTAGCATGGAATAAATTATCCGCTTCAGTTGTTAGCTGTCGAGACACTACATCCTTCAAAACTTCCATGTTTCCTGAAATCCGCCAATAGTACATCTGATGGGTTTTGTTTTCTTAGTTGTAGTGCACCTGAGCACTGTATACAACTATTTCTTTCATATTATGTATATATATATATATATATATATATAGATATGTGTGTGTGTGTGTTAACAAAGAGGAAGAGAGAGAAAGAGGAGAGAGAGAAAGAGAGGGAGCCGATGGTGCTCAAGCATAGTCACAGTATACTGACATTGCAAAAGGATATACAGGTGTGTATGCGTGCGCGCCCATGTGTATGTATGTACTGAATTTTTTGGGGAAAATAAAATTTTTCGTATGCGTAAGCTTCTAGAAAGTCCAGTTTGATCAACGCTGTATATTTGCTCTAATGTGTAGTTTCCTCCAGCAATAAATGTTTCACCTGCTCAGGATATTTCTAAGAAGCTTCACCAGTCATTTTTATGTTATGAAAATTTATGTTCATCTCAAGCATTTCAAACCATCGGGAAAGGTTTTTCATTACAAGTCTCATCTTCATTTACCTACAAATCGACATACAAATTTTAGCCTATTTTTTAAATTACTATTGTGCTTATAGGTACATTACGTCTGGTTTGATCTTTGATCCTTACACTCAAAAGTTGCTACAGTTTAAGCATCTTTGAAAAGCTTACATCCGAGATCTCTGAAAAAAATTCCTAGCGTAACAGAGTCACTTCTTGAGAATTTGATTTATTTTTCTCACATACACAAACACACACATGCACACATATACATACGCACGCACACACACATACTAGCAGCTTACCCGATGTTGCCGGGTACCCCACCCTCTTAGCTGGAGGCCAATTTGTAAAAAAAAAAATCATGGTAATTCTGCGTTAATTCATTTTTGGTGGTGGGGGGGGGGTGCATAACGCTTCTACTCTTTGTGACAAGGCTACACGGTTAAAACCTATTAACTGCAGCTAAAGAGAGAGAAACGATTTTCAGCTGAAGGCTTCGTGTGAAACAACATTCATAGTTTCTCCACCTTCGGCTAATTTTACTGGCTAATTCTTTTTGCTTTTTTGTGAATCTACGTAGCTACATAACACTGCCACTAATTCAACTGTCATTGAGTAGAATAATGAAAAAGTAATTTATAAAAGAATGACATAATGAGCACAAGTTGTTTAAAAAAAAGGTATTCAGACATGTGTGGCAGTGAAAATGCTTCGGTAAAATTATCTTTCCTGACTAAAGTCAAACCAATGAACTATACTACGCACCTCGACATCTACATATACAAATATCTAAACAAGTCTAACATCACCACACTCCACCCTCTCCTTTACCATTACCATTCCTTTTTCCCCTTCTATCATCTTCTGTTCCTCCCTACCAAATACACACAGAACTGCTCACACATCTCAATCAACCTTTTGATTGGTGAAAATTGATATAAGCATCGTTTGGTTATACATTCGTTGCTTCTAACGGTAGTGCCAAGCCGCCTGATGAAATGAACGCATGAACTATGATCCACTCGATATCCATGAATACTACGGATTGTACTGTAGTCATTCCAGGAAATCGGACTATGATCGTAAGAAACATGTAATGTGTGGAAACGCGCGTAGCGATGCATTAAAAAATGTATAAACTCCATCCATGAATTATTATTATCATTACTATATTTATCATACGTTATATTGTCACAGCTCGATACAATAAAATATGAGATTTTATATATGCGTACTCAAAAACCTTTCCCGTCCACGAACTTAAAGGATATATATATATGCATGGCTCAGTGGTTAGAGCGTCGAGCTTACGGTCGTGAGGTTGTGAGCTCGAATCCCGGACCGGGCTGCGTGTTGTGTTCTTGAGCAAGGCACTTTATTTCACGTTGCTCCAGTTCACTCAGCTGTAGAAATGAGTTGCGACGTCACTGGTGCCAAGCTGTATCGACCTTTGTCTTTCCCTTGGATAACACTGGTGGCGTGGAGAGGGGAGGCTGGTATGCATGGGCGACTGCTGGCCTTCCATAAACAACCTTGCCCGGACTTGTGTCTAGGAGGATAACTTTCTAGGTGCAATCCCATGGTCATTCATGACCGAAGGGGGTCTTTACCCTTTATATATATATATATATACACACACATATAACCATTTATAACATGTTTGTGTGTTGCGTATACACACATACATATATATGTGTGTGTGTTTACCTCCCTGAAATCGATTGACAACCGATGTTGGTGTGTTTACGTCTCCGAAACTTAGCGGTTCGGCAAAGGCAGATAGAATAAGTACTAGGCTTACAAAGAATAAGTCATGGGGGCCGATTTGTTAGACTAAAGGCGGCGCTCCAGCATGGCTATGGTCAAATGGCTGAAGTAAAGAAAAAATAGAATATATATATATATGAACAGATATATATATATATATATAATATGTATATATACATACATACCTATATATATGTATATATATATATATATATGTATATATATATATGTGTACAGATATATATATATATATATATGTATGTATATAATAATACACATGTTCGGATGTATATAAATATATGTATGTATGTATGTATGCATGTACGCGTGTGTGTTTGTTTGTTTGTGTGTGTGTTTGTTTGTAGTAAGAAATGCGTTTTAACAAAAAGTGACATTAATTGTGAAGTGACACTTAAAGAAATAAGCAAATATTTAAAGAGCAAAACAAATTTTAGGGATGTTAGTTTTCGATTTAGTTGCAGTAATCCAGTATCTGAAAGAAGAGCGGCTCTTGTAAGGAATAGAAACAACAATCAAAGCACGTGGTGAACCTTGAAACAATCTGTATTAGATTACGTTGGTGAAAACATCTTCAACACAAATAATGAAAGCAACAAAGGGGTTGATTTCAGAAAATGAAACAAAACGAGGTTATGATTGTTTGACAAGGCGATTATTTTAGTGTTTAAGTCAAACATAGTGAGTGTAGAACATGTTCTTCTATTCTTTTATTCTTTTACTTGTTTCAGTCATTTGACCGCGGCCATGCTGGTGCACCGCCTTTAGTCGAGCAAATCGACCCCAGGACTTATTCTTCGGAAGCCTAGTACTTATTCTATCGTTCTCCTTTTGCCGAACCGCTAAGTACGGGAATGTAAACCCACCGGCATCGGTTGTCAAGCGATGTTGGAGGGACAAGCACAAACACACAAACATATACAGACACATACATATATATATTATATATATAATATGTATATATACATACATACTATATCTATATATATATATATATATATGTATATATATGTGTACAGATATATTATATCTATATATATGTATGTATATATATATATACACACATGTTCGCATGTATATAAATATATGTATGTATGTATGTGTATCATGTACGCGTGTGTTTTTGTTTGTTTGTGTGTGTGTTTGTTTGTAGTAAGAAATGCGTTTTAACAAAAGTGACATTAATTGTGAAGTGACACTTAAAGAAATAAGCAAATATTTAAAGAGCAAAACAATTTTAGGGATGTTAGTTTTCGATTTAGTTGCAGTAATCCAGTATCTGAAAGAAGAGCGGCTCTTGTAAGGAATAGAAACCCAATCAAAGCACGTGGTGAACCTTGAAAACAATCGTATTAGATTACGTTGGTGAAAACATCTTCAACCCAAATAATGAAAGCAACAAAGGGGTTGATTTCAGAAAATGAAACAAAACGAGGTATGATTGTTTGACAAGGCGATTATTTTAGTGTTTAGTCAACATAGTGAGTGTAGAACATGTTCTTCTATTCTTTTATTTTTTACTTGTTTCAGTCATTTGACCGCGGCCATGCTGGTGCACCGCCTTTAGTCGAGCAAATCGACCCCAGGACTTATTCTTCGGAAGCCTAGTACTTATTCTATCGTTCTCCTTTTGCCGAACCGCTAAGTTACGGGAATGTAAACCCACCGGCATCGGTTGTCAAGCGATGTTGGAGGGACAAGCACAAACACACAAACATATACAGACACATACATATATATATATATATATATATATGTATATATGTATACATACGATGGACTTCTTTCAGTTTCCGTCTACCAAATCCACTCACAAGGCTTTGGTCGACCCGAGGCTATAGCAGAAGACACTTGCCCAAGGTGCCACGCAGTGGGATTGAACCCGGAACTATGTGGCTGGTAAGCAAGCTACTTACCACACAGCCAGTCCTGCGCCTATATGATGATTTTTTTAAATGAGTTTTTTCATAATATAGGAAGAAATCGAGAGCAAACACAACTTGAAGAGGATGAATAGAGAGAAATACCTCTTCCAGCAGAACTGAACGTCAGTCAGATGAAAGATTGACATAATTGGAAAAACTAGTGGACAGAAATGTATAGTTTTTACGACTATCTTAGAATTGAAATCAAACACAAGGTAGTGGGATGGGGTAGGATGCGTTTAGAATTATTCGGTGTGAAATGGTACGTAATAATATATATGATTTTGTGTACATTAGGCACGGACGAATGGACATAGTTAGAAATATGCTTTAAGATTACACACACACACACACACACATGCAGCACACATACATACACACGAACTCAAACACATACCCATATAAATACGCATACACTCTCATACAAACATATATAAATATCTCAAATAATTAATAAATTATTAATAGAAGCTGTATTAATACCTAAACGTAATATTTACCTCTCAAGTGGACGTGCTGTTAGAATGCAGAATACTGCATTATTTACCATTAGAGAACCTATCATATGGATTTCTGGTGCATATAAGCACTCGTGTTTATATCAGTGGCAGGTGATAACCGTCTGCTAAGGTCATCGGAAAGGCCAGATCACGTAATTAACGCCTTCCTTGGCCTTGTAAATGACAGACCTCCATGATGAGTATATATATATATCTCATACACACACATATATATGTATGTATGTATGTATGTATGTATGTATGTATGTATGTATGTATGTATGTATATCTATATATACATACAGGGTGTATTAATATTTTAGGACATATCATTTTGGGGTCATTGCTGCACTTTTTGCTAAACTCTGTATAATCTTTGTTTCAGAAAATAATAATGGCAGACCCTCAGCTTACTCAAGAAATGAAAAGGCATGATGTTATTGTGGTTATAAAAGCTGAGCATTGCGATCTGGAAATATCGAGTTTCAAAAGTTGCCAGATCTTTCGTCTACAAATATTGTGAGGAGCTAGAAACTGAAGATAGAAACGTATCACTAGTATCAAAGCATAAAAAGCATTCTAAACGCCTGAAATCATTACCCAGCAAGTTCGACAGACCATTGATTACAATCTCAGAAAGTCCATTAGGCCGATTGCAAAAGATCTCCATGTGTCAGAAGGAAGAGTCAGAAATGTTGTCCACAAACACACTAGATATAAGTCTTATATGATGAGGGAAGGTCAATTTGTCAGTAAAAGCAATAGAAAATCACTACATCAGATCTTAAAGACTCTTAAACAAACTGAAAAATCCAGCAAACAAAGATTGATTTGGTTTGGTTCAAACGAGAAAAACTTCGATCAAGATCAAAAAGTTAACAGAAGAAATGACAGATGGTTATGTACAGACCATTCTGAAGTTCCAAAAGTTATGCATACAAAATTTCCTGCAACTATCATGGTTTTAGGGGTTGTCAGCAATGAGGGGCATGTAATGCCTCCTTACTTCTTTCTACAAAGCCTTAGAATTAATTCTGCCACCTACATTGAGGTCCTGGAAGTAATTAAACCCTGGATAGACAGTGTATGCAATGGAAGGTCATATGTGTTTTAGTAAGACTCTGCACTATCCCACATGGCTCTAGTAACACAGGAAGGGATGGCTGAAAATGTTCATGATCACATAACCTCTAATATTTGGCCTCCTAATTCCCAGATCTCAATCCATTGGACTATTGTATGTGGAGCTTGGTTGAGAGAGAGAGAGGTCAATGAACACGCCCATAACACCAAAGATTCTATGAAAGCTGCCATAGTCAGAGTAATGTCCAAAATGAACCAAGACCACTCGATTCGAGCATGTGGATGATTTCGATCTCATATAGAAGCAGTTGTAGAAGCTGAAGGTAACTTTATTGAATAACATTATAGGAAAGAACATTTTGTTACCTGTTATTATATATCTACTTTTTATAAACATAAATTTGTCCTCAAATATCTTACGCACCCTGTATATATATATACTATATATAGATATATATATATATAATATTATATATAATATATATATTATATATGTGTGTGTGTGTGTGTGTGTGTATGTATATATACATACATATATATATATATAATATATGTGTGTGTGTGGTGTGTGTATATATATATATATATATATATATATATATATATATAATATGCATGTATATATATATAATATGATATTCATGTATGTATGTGTGTGTGTGAATGTGTGTACATATACATACAAAGTCCGAGTGAAAAAATTATACTTTTAGACAATGAGCCTTGTATTTGAATGAAAATAGTTGGTAATTGTATTCAGGAAGAGAAAACTTTGTATTTGCGAAAATTTAAGCGAGGAAAAAAAAAAAAAAGAAAAGAAAAAAAAACTGAACCAAAAATCAAAACAAAACAAAACAAAAAAACAAAACAAGTAAAGAGTGAAAAATAGCTTCCCAGCCTCAACCTTAATGGAGATGGTTAGTCATCGAAAAAGTGGATTTTAAATTATTAGAAAATTTGCTCACGCTGCATTTCTCAGGTTAATAGGACAGCGTGTGGCATGAGAGGAGATGAAAGGTTTTTGCTGTGACTGAAGGTTTAAATGGAAACACTGTATGAACACGTGCAAAAATACTGAGTCACAAAGAGACACTGGGAGCCATAAAGGCATGCACTAAGGCGAAAGGCGAATGCACATGCCTTCATTGAAACTTCTACACATACACACGGACAGACACTGGGCATACTAAGAAGAGGCAGAATATAGATGGATGCATTACTGACACTACACACGCACGCACACACACACACGCACACACACACAAGTGTGACATGTTTGTGTATATACTTTTGCATGTATATATGTATGTATGTTTACATATGGGTGCATATGCATATATATATATAGGCATGGATATACACGTACACACAAACATGCATATATATAAATATATATGGGTGCATATGCATATATATATGCATGGATATACACGTACACACAAACATGCATATATATAAATATATATGGGTGCATATGCATATATATATGCATGGATATACACGTACACACAAACTTGCATATATATAATATATATATGTATGTATATAATACATAATGCATGTATTGTATATATATTGATGTATATATATATATATATATATATATAATATATATATATATATATATATATATATATACATATATATATATATTTATTTAAAGGATAAACATTTTTTGTAAGTTGTGTGAGCTTTTTCAACTGGGTTAGAACAATTTTGCACTGCTGAATCCAAAAATGACATCCGTTTCTCTCGATCAGGTCAGGTTTCTATGGTAAGTTGATCTTTAAAAAATCCGATCTTCTGACTAAATTGAGTACATTTTTCTTACATTATCGGTTGATTTTTGTTAATATTTCCCATCCGAAATAGGTTTTTAAGATAAAAAAAAATTGTTTTCTTACACGATTTATTAATTAAATGCCACAATCTTCGATTGCTGCAAATTGAATCGTAGACACTGATAAAGATAAGTACATGTAAATTAAATGTTATGCCACCATTGTTAAAAATTCACGGCTTGAACTTGCGTTTATTCGAACCTCTAGAATGCCGAGCAGCAGGAATGTCTCTCTTCAGTGTATGCCATCATGACTGCACTCCAGCACACCTAATCGAAGTGGCTGTTGTTTACATCTCAGCTTTGTCAATCAAAATAACCCACGGTACCAGAACATTTAGACATTATTCGCATAGAACAGTGAGAGGTAAGGTTAAGTCTTAGCTTGACTCTTTGCAATCCTAAAGATTCCGCTCGCACATTTACAGTAAACAAAACACAGGGCCAAACTTTAGATCGTGCAGGTATATTTTTACCCACTCCGATGTTTACACACAGCCAGTTATACGTCGCTATGAGTAGAGCAACGGACTCCAGTAATTTGAAAATTAGTGTCGACCAAACAGAAAGTATCGTCTACAAAGAAGTTTTGTAATCATATTGATATTATCGAAAGAAATATGATTCATAATTTAAATATCGAAATTAATGAACTTTGAATAACGTATAAGAGTATAAACAAGCGTAAAATAGTGTAAACAACTAAAATAAAAGTATATCTAAATAATATTTTTTTCTTACTACATTTTATGTAGTGGTCGAAGGAAGCTCTGGCATTCTTTAGGAGTGATCCACGTAACCATTCATGATACAGAGGAGGTGTGCCTATTTCGGAACGGGAGTGAATCGTTATCACACGTCACTTTGTCGCAAACAAATGTCATATAGCTGCTAGGGAATGCTGCATCACCAACAATTATGTGATTTCTCTAAGACATTAACCAGTAATCTGTCGAGTCCATTTACACATTTATCAATGTTATACAAATTCCTGTTTTTACTTCCCGCCCTCAAGTTATACCTCCATCGGAGATGGGTAGATGTGCTAGTACAATATAATAGCATATTTATCTCTCACCAGATGGTGTACTTTTTTTGTTGAATTTTCTATCACGGAACAGTCCACTTATATATATATATATATATATATATATATATATATATATATTTGAGTAGTTGAATGAATTATCGTATTAAGGATAATTCGAAAGATAACCGATACCTGGGTAGCAAATTCACATCGGAAAGAACACGGTTGAAGTTACGTCCCTAGGGCATGGGCTCCTTGAGAGCAGTCAGGTAAAAGTTTTTTGTGCATTTTGATGTCGACATAAGTTCCTTGCCTTTCCTGATGAGAAATCTGCGTAATGTACTCCTTATTCCTTCGGAATTAGGAATATGCAGCCTTCGAAACATATGTCGAAAATAGAGGAAACTTGTTAACAAGTCGTTCAACTCCATTCTTTCATAAACTTATATATATATATATATTATATATATATATATATATATATATATATATATATATATATATATATATATATATGTGTGGTATATGTATGTATGTATGTATGTATGTATGTATGTATGTATGTATGTATGTATGCATGTATGTATGTATGTATATATATAGCATGAACATATACACATATACGCATACATACACACTGACACATATATCTACATGTACACACACGCACACGTATATATATATATATATATTATATATATATATATATATATTAACTATCTTTACATAATATGCAAATTACCTATTTAGGAAAATCTCTTTAAGAGATGAAAACAGTATTTATACTGAGGAGTAGCGTTTAACGCTAGCTAAACACGGATGTTCCCTGGGATACTGCTGTTTTAACCCCAGAAGGACGCTTTTTTGTTTGATTATTCAGTGCACTCTGCACTCGATATGTATTGTAAGCAGGGAGAGAACCCCCTACTATTTTAGCTCCGAGTCCCGAGCCCACCAGATCGCATGGTTCCGACCACCTTATGGTTATCCTCAGTATATAATATGAGATGTGTGTATATATATATATATATAATATATATATATATATATTATATATATATATATACATATACACACCACGAACATACATACATACATACATACATATCATGATGGTCATGGTTATTTTGGCCATGACTTTCCTTCACACAAACCTTCCCTGTGGATTAGGAGTGGAGGCCGTTGAATTCCGCACAGACGAATGCCCATCTATAATTCATAAGAAAATCTCAAAGTAATTCATACTAGAAGGATTACGGTTCGTGCTAGAAAACAAATACTTCATGTTTGATTATTAACACCAACAAATAGAAGGGAGGACCATGGGTACAAGAATTGTAACCACTTTTGCAACACTAGGAGGGGAAAAAAAACTATCTTCGAACTTGAATTATTTCTGATCAGCGTTTCTAACCCCTTTCAAAAGAAAACTGGAAAAGATTGCTGGATGGTTGTTTCTTATTTTAGACCCGATACAAAGAAGACCTTAACAGATTTTATAACTTAATCAACAGACTAAAAGATCAATCCGATTTACTATGGAAGTGAATGAAAAAATTTTTTCTTCTCTGGAAATCATTTTAATTAAGAAAAACGAGACTAAAACAACTGATCCTTGCTGCAAGAGTGTGAATGCACATCAATATTTAGACTTTAGATCTTACCGTCCATCCCATACTAAAAGAAATATCACATTATGTATGACAAGGTGTAAATAATCAATAGTTACAAACTAGACGAGACAGACAACAGAAAGAAGTAAAAATATTTCTCTAGAGACAAAATATTGCTAAAAACATAATAGTTACTAATCTAGGAAAAATAAATACCAGTCTGATTTACGAAGACACTCTCAGAAATAAAGTGGAAAACACACACAAAAATATTCCATCTGTAGTCATTCATCACAGTCTCAGAAATAACATCTTCCATTCGGTCAAACAATGCCTTTCAGTTCTACATCGGTCATTACATCTAAGGGGAGGAGAAGGGAATCGTTAAAGAGTCACAAATTATTAACAGGCGAAGAAAACTACAAAGAGGATTTGTTAACAAAGATGAAATTCACACCAGAGGAAGAAATAATGCGGGTAAGAAAATGTGAAGGACTTCGTTGTAGAACGTGAGATTTGATTGAACAGGGTAAGGATGAAATAGTTCCAGAATGTGAAAGAATTTAAGGCGAGTGCAAATATGAATTGCAAAGCAAAAGATCTTACATTTTTACAGTACATTGAGAATTCTATCGACGAAACAGAAAAGAAAATTAATGGATCGAATCATAGTACACAAACAACAAATCAGGGATCCATCTGGCAGGAATGCTTCATGGAGTGAGCATTTAAATATTTGAACCAATGAGAAATTCAAAACATACCTTAAAAAAAATAGAAAGAAAGAAAATGAGCTATTACGAAAAGCAAATGAAAATACTTTATAAAGATTTTCCTTGTGAAATTAAAGCGAAAATAGTCACAACTGTTACCTAATACAATTACTATTATACGGATTACCACGTGCGTTTGAAAAGCTGAAGATAACGAAAGCCCTTACACACAAGACTCTCAACTTAGAGGTTTGTATTAATCTGTTTCCAAAATAAAATTATGCACGCAGCGCGCGCGCACACACACACACACATTTTATGTTTTATTGATCTTAACAAACCGAAGAGAAAGTGCAAAGACCACAGATGATCCAAGTTAATGCTAGTTGACACAAAGTCTCTTATACATACATACATACATACATACATACATACATACATACATACATACATATATATATATACATACATATATATGTATATATATGTGTATATATATATATATATATATATATATAAAACTATATATATGTATACATATATATATATATGTGTCTGTGTGTGTGTGTGTGTATATATATATTTATGTGTGTGTGTATATATATATATATATATATAGATATAGTATATATACGTATATGTATGTATATGTATATATATATGTGTGTGTGTGTGTGTGTCGTCTGATCAATAAGTATCCGAACTGTTACCATAGTAACGAATCTAAAACACGCAGCGTAAAGCTGCTTGGCACAGATTTACCTTGAACTCTGCTGTGCATGCGCATTAAGTTTTAACGATCTAGCTCACCTCCACTGTTAACAGCTGTGCTTAGAAGGAAGGTGTGTAGCGCGTGATCCTCGCATTGACCATGACAGGAAAAGCTGAGTAGAGAATCTGCATCAAATTTTGCCAAAAGCTTGGCGATACCTGATCAGAGGCCTACGCAAAATTTTCATTGTTCCCAGCACAATCAAGGAGATCTTGAGCAACATAAAACCAAGTGTCTTTTTGGTCAACTGAAAGCAGCTTTGGCACAAGCTTAGCGGACACTCCTCTCATACCCAAATCTTCAGTGATAATGGACTGAACTGAACCGTAACTAATCTGCACATCCTCTGATAACTCAGGGATTGTGATTCGACGATTTCCCCTCACAAGTGCACGCACATGTGCGATGTTTTTCTTAGTTCTGCTGGTTGCGGGGCTCCCAGAACTTTCGTCAATGTCGACAGTTTTTCAGCCATCTTGGAAACATTTGAGCCACTAGTATACTTGTGTGCAGCTCATAGACTCCTCTCCATATATTTTCTGCAACTTTGCGTAGGCCTCTGAGCAGTATCGCCATGACAATCTTCTCTGTGATGGTCAGTGCGACGACCATGCGCTACGCACCTTTCTTCTAAGCACTTCTGTAAACAGCACAAGTTATGCTAGAACGTTAAAACTTAGTGCACAGCAGAGTTTAAGGTCAATCTGTGCGTGCTTTAGCTTTGTTACTATGGCAACAGTCCGGATACTTATTGATCAGACCTCGTATGTATGCACATATCTATATATGTATATGTAGATACATACATACATACATAATACATACATACATACATACATACATATATTTGTATACATTGATGCACTGTGTTTCTTTAGATCAACCTGAAGACCAATTCTAGGGGAAAACTTTGACTACCAAGTATATTTTTAAAGATTCTTGTTACTTCTTTGTATCAGTTCCACAGCGTGGCACCTTGGGCAAGTGTCTTCTACTATAGCCCTGGGTCGATCAGTGAGTGGATTTGGAAAACGGAAACTATAAGAATTCTATCATGTATATATAAATGTATTTGTGTGTGTGTCTGTGTCTGCTGGTCTCCCATCACCGCTTGACAACCTCGTAACTTAGCGGTTCGGCAAAAGAGACAGAGAGGATAAATACCTGGCTGAAAAAAAGTGTTGGGGAAGGTCGATTCGTTCGACTAGAATTCATCAAGGTAGTGCCCCAGCATGGTCGCATCCTAATGACTGAAACAAGTAAATGATAAAAGATGGAAAATAAAAGACAAAACTATCTCTGTCCTTGCGTCTATTAACTTATTTATTTATAAATACGCACGTGTTCCTTTATGCGCATGCGTTCTTGTCCTGAAGAAATGACATTTAGTCTTCGATTCTTGTAAGTATTCCAAGATGGTATCTGAGGGAACAAGTGGAAATGTGCCTGTGGCAACAATACATCAAAGTAAGAGTTCGTTGAATACCAAAACAATTGAATTGAGATGAAATGAAAGTATGACCTTTTGGAATTTTGTCCTTCACCAGAGAGTTGAGAAGGAAGGAGTACCTTAGTTGGTCAAAGGTGGGGGAAGACGATGTATTTATTAATCTATTGATTTGTGTTTAATCGTTCATTTAACAAATTTTCCCTATAGCCTCCCTTAAATTGTTTGTCTTCAATACTGGGGAATCAATGAACTTATTTTAGACCAAGCAGAACTAACGATCTATGTCATAATGAATTTGCATAAGCTCATAGCTCATTAATTAGGAAGTCGATTTAATGATCTGATTAGAATACTGAAACTTCATGTTGTATTAATCTCCCAAGATTTTTTTTCACACATACACACACTTACAAATCAATAAAAATCATAATATATAAAACAAAAACAAAATGATCACTTCGATATATATATGTATGCCTGTATGTGTATATATATATATATATATATGTGTGTGTGTGTGTGTGTGTGGTGTGTGTGTGTGTGCGCGCGTGAATAAAGGCGCATGACATAGTTGTTCGGGTATTGATCTCACAATCGTAATGACGGGGGTTCAATTCCTAGACCGGTTGGTGTGTTGTGTTTCTTAGCAATACACTTCATTTCATTTTTATTTCAGTCACCTCAACTGCAAATGAGTACCAGCCAAATTGCCTTGTGTACTTCAGTACTCTGAGTCTTATTTAAACACCTTCGAAATTCATAATGAAAATTGGGTTAAAGTGAACACCTATTCCAATGTAATGATTATCATCTCATGCGCATATACATACATACATACATACATACATACATACATACATACATACATACATACATACATATATGCATATGTATTCATATAGTTTATGCTTACATGACTTCATATATATATATATATATATATATATATCAATTAATAAATAAAATATATGCATACATACATACATATATGTACGTACCTACATCTACATGTATATATACATGCATGTCCTGTACTCACATATATAATATATTTATATATGCATGTATATATACTGTAGATGTAGGTACGTACATATATGTATGTATGTATGTATGTATTTTATTTATTAATTTATTGCATGACTGATCGCCCTCGCGTCGTTTCGTTCTTTTTGTTCTCCAAGTAGGTTTATATATTATATATATATATATATATATTATATATATTATATATATATATATATATATATATATATATATATATTTATATATATATACGAGGTGAGTCAGAAAGTAATGCCATTTTGTTTAGGACAGGTATAATTACCAACACCGGAATATGTATCATACATCAAAATAAAGCTGGTTCTCTGTGGATCACATCCCTACTTCTCAACATAGTCACAGTTTCTCTCAATAGCAATGTTCCACCTTCGAATGAGAGCATGTATCCCTGCCCCGTAAAATTCTGTTGACTGTTCTTTGAGTCACTTCTTCACTACAGTTTTCACTTCCTCGTCACTGAACTATCATCGTCACTGGACTATCATTTCTTCGGCCCCATGAAAGAGGGTTTTAGAGGCAACCATTATTCCAGTGGCGAGGATGTGAAAACTATAGTGAAGAAGTGGCTCAAAGAACAGTCAACAGAACTTTACGGGGCAGGGATACATGCTCTCATTCGATGGTGGAACAGTGCTATTGAGGGAAATGTTGAGAAGTAAGGATGTGAACCACAGAGGACTAGCTTCATTTTGATGCATGATACATGTTCCTGTGTTGGTAATTATACCTGTCCTAAACAAAATGGTATTACTTTTTGATTCACCCTCGTATATATATATATATATATATATATATATATATATTTATATAGGCGCAGGAGTGACTGTGTGGTAAGTAGCTTGCTTACCAACCACATAGTTCCGGGTTCAGTTTCACTGCGCGGCACCTTTGACCAAGTGTCTTCTACAATAGCCTCAGACCGACCAAAGTCTTGTAAGTGGATTTGGTAGACGGAAACTGAAAGAAGTTCGAGGTATATATATATATATATATGTTTGTGTGTCTATGTTTGTCTCCCCACCATCGCTTGACAATCGATGTTAGTGTGTTTACGTCCCCGTAATATAGCGGTTCATTAAAAGAGTCCGATAGAAAAAGTCCGCGGCTAGGTTTACAAAGAAAAATCCTGGGGTCGATTTGTTCGACTAAAGGCGGTGCTCCAGCATGGCCGCAGTTAAATGACTGAAACAAATAAAAGAAAGAATATATATATATATACTTCTGGAATTGGACTAATTGGCTATGGAAACAGCTGTAGGACTGGAATGTCATTATATGGATTTGAATATCTTCGAAAAATTGATATTGCATCCCATTTTCTCCATTTTTTCTTTTCTCATTCATAAATATTATATATATATATATATTATATATATATATATTATATATATAAGCAAGGAAAAATTGTAAAAATGCAGAATGCTCAAATGAAAGAAAATTTTAATGAAATGAGAAATTGATAAAATATATAAATATATATTTATTCAAACCGGTTTTCGTAATTGTGTGACTTGTCAAGAAATATTTAGGTTAAAAAGTTTTTTAAAAATTAGAAAGGGGAAAAAAGAAAATTGCATTGTTTTTTGCAAAAGAATAATAATAAATATGTACAAGAATTAAAAAATAAGTACTCCGATACATTGTGAGTTCGTTGTGTATCTTGAGTTTAATGATTGTTCACGAAAAAATTACTTTGAGGTATTAGGATCCAATGGGATTAAGAGCATGTGTTGTTTGGTTTAATTAAGGATGTTGGCATAACTTTTTAAATTCTTGTACATATTTATTATTATTCTTTTGCAAAAAACAATGCAATTTTATTTTTTCCCCTTTCTAATTTTTAAAAAACTTTTTAGCCTAAATATTTCTTGACAAGTCACACAATGACGAAAACCGGTTTGAATAAATATATATTTATATATTTTATCAATTTCTCATTTCATTAAAATTTTCTTTCATTTGTGCATTCTGCATTTTTACAATTTTTCCTTGCTTATCATTTCTCCACGTGCGGTCAACACAACCCCTCCATTTATTGATCTATATATATATAATATATATATATATATATATATATATATATATATATCAATGCAACACACACACATATATATGGTTTTCACTGAACACTGGTATAAACCGGAGAACTAGGATGCTAACATCCCTCAAAGGATTATAGGTCCTTGACACTATTAAATTATATATATATATATATATATATATATTATATATATATAATATATATATATATATATATATATATATATATATATATATATATATATATATATATATATATATGTATATATATATATATGTATATATATAACATATAAACATATACATGGAAAAATACATATTCAAATACACATCCACACATATACACATGCATATATATCGTAGGCTCCTCGTTTCCGAGTTTTTCTTTGTTCGATGTAGTTCCATGAGTAAGGATCTATACCTCTGACATTGTTTTTATTGGGGTAGATCCCGACCTGCCTGGAAGTGACCTACGTACTGTGGTCTAAAAACACCTTCTGAAGCACATATGAAATTATGTATACAGAATAAGGCGATGAGACAACAATGGATTGCCGTCAGCTAAGGTGTTGCTTAGCCTGCTCCTTGTAAACCAGTCCATGTGGTATTGTCCCCTTCAGCCAGTTCAGCCCTTGTGAACATAAGTCTTCAACCTCTTATTCTACCGTTGGGAATTTGGGTATTCTTTTGTAGCAGAAAAAAATATATAAAAAAGAAATCACTATTTAAATATCTTTTATAATGAACTAGCAGTATCGCCCGGCGTCGCTCGGGTTTGTAAGGGAAATAACTATATAAGCATTTTTAGAGAGTTATAGCCCAAAAATAGCAAAAGATGCACAAAAAATGGAAAAAGAATGATGGTAAATTTTTTTTAAATCGTTGACTCATCGTAGACATTTTTAGAGAGTTACTTCCCTTATATAATAGCGAAAAAAAATGCATTAAAATGGAAAAAAATTATGGTAAATTTTTTTTTAAATCGTAGACTCATCGTAGACGCGCGCTAATACCCTGAAGGGCTCGATATGAATCACGACTATAAGATACCCGGTTTTGGTTAAACTGCACCGTAAAATGTGGGAGTAGTTACGAATCTACATCGTAGAAGACAGACACACAACTTCACTTTTATATATAAAGATATATATTTTTATTATTATTACATGTGTAACCAGCATTGCTGGTGAATTAGCGGAAGTGGTTAAGTACCTCACAATATTCCAAGTGTTATTTAGTTATTACTCTTTTACTCTTCTACTTGTTTCAGACATGCGACTGCGGCCATGCTGGAGCACCGCCTTTAGTCGAGCAAATCGACCCCAGGACTTATTCTTTGTAAGCCTAGTACTTATTCTATCGGTCTCTTCTTCCGAACTGCTAGGTTACGGGGACGTAAACACACCACCATCGGTTGTCAAGCAATGTTGGGGGGACAAACACAGACACACAAACACACACAAACACACACACACACATATATATATATATACATATTTACGACGGGCTTCCTTCAGTTTCTGTCTACCAAATCCACTCACAAACCTTTGGTCGGCCCAAGGCTATAGTAGAAGACACTTGGCTAATGTGCCACGCAGTGGGACTGAACCCGGAACCATGTGGTTGGCAAGCAAGCTACTTACCACACAGCCACTGTCTTTAAATTTTAAATCCCGCCTACGTCAGCCAAAACATTGTTTTGGTTACATACGTAGATATATCTACTTTACATCCATTACACATAAGATTATCATTTTTCCTTATTTCATGGGAAGGTCATAATGCCAATAATAAACAGACACACTAGTTCTGTTTCTTTATTTTCCGTCAATTGTTTAACTATTTAACTAGTTAACTAATCGATTGTTTGAGTAATCATTCAGTTAATCCATCAATTAGATATGTTTGTCAAAATCCTGTAGTTGTCATTCGTAACCTCTTCAATGACTTGCTCTCTCTGCTCCAGGTCAGCACATGAGTTCATATAAAGAACCTTGCAAACCAAATACATAATTGAAATATCATATTTCTTTTTTACTCGTT
>NC_043001.1:115374147-115384147 GCF_006345805.1 Octopus sinensis | reverse complement strand
CCGATCAGCTAACTGATCAACATCAACGAAGCACATGGGTGAGTTTACATATATTACATCCGGGTAAATGGCAAACTTTTACGAATTGCATTTCGGGAGAGGAAAAGTTTTTTCGGAATAAAAATTAGCAATTAAGGACAACTACTTAATAAGGAAAACTTAACAAGAAATTGTCAGGTAGATAGCGTAAAAACCTCATAAGAGAGAAAAATTTCGAAAATAATTATTTCTTATTGAACATATTAATTTATATATAGAGGGCATTATACATACATGCCAGACGGCATTATACATACATGCCAAACGCTAAGAGGGACAATCAGTCATTTCTACCAAAAATATTACTAATCCCACCGAATGCAATTTTTCAAAGTAAGACATTTAAAAATATAGACCTGTATATATATGTATATATATATGCACACACACATACAGATGGTGAGTGTGAGAGAGAGAGAGAGAGAGAGTAAGAGAGAGAGAGAGAGAGAGAGAGAGAGAGAGAGAGAGAGAGAAAGAAAGTTGCTGTGTGGTGAGAAGTTTGCTTCGTAACCACATGGTTCCGGGTTCAGTCCCACTGCGTGACACTTTGGGCAAGTGTCTTCTGCTGTAGTCTCCATTCAAACAATTGCTCCAATGCTTACAATGGTTCTTCATTTTATTGACGCTGGAAGGATGAAAGGAAAAGTTGACGTCCGTGAGATTTGACCTGAAATGTTAAAATTCGGCCCAATCACTACTAAGTAGTTTGTTCAACATTCTATTAATTTACGGCTCTACACTGGTACTTCATTTAATCGACCCCTGAAAGATGAAACGCAATGTTGAACTCAGTAGTATTTGAACACAGAACGTGAAGAGGCTGAAACAAATACTGCGACGACCTAACAGATGCGCCAATCTACCACCTAGGACTAATAAAAAAAATCTTTCCCTGGAAGAATAAAAGAAGTTCGCTTCCATGCAATTTGAACCTAGATTGATAATAACTAGAACATATATGCTTCTAATGACTCGGTTAATTCACTGTCGCGATCAAGTGCTGTCGATTTAATCGACTGTACCTCACCATAAAGTGTGTGTGTGGCCTATTGTCTCTATTGGGAGTTATTATTATTGTTTGCGAAGAACGTAGTTTAGGGGTTAGTGTATTCGGCTCACGGTCGCAAGTTCGCGAGTTCGATTTCTGGCGACATGTTGTGTCCTTGAGCAACACACTTTATTTCACGTTGTTCCTGACCACCCAACTGGTCAAAATGCGTTTTACTAGTAATTCTAAGAAGCTAGCCTTATCACATTCCCTGAGAACTACGTTAAGAGCACGTGTGTGTGTGTGTGTGTGTGTGTGTGTGTGAGGAGTGCTCAATCACTTGTATGTTAATCTTATGAGCAGTCTCTTCTGTTAATCGGACCAACTGGAACGCTCGTCGTCGTAACCGACGGAGTGCCGTTAATTATTTGTTTGCACTGATCCGTCTGAACTGAGCTCAGGTGTCGCATGTCTGCTGGTGTCATCTACTAATTCCTTCTAGATAGCCATTTAATTGCAGTTAGGTTTTCTAAGCTGAAAACAAAAAAAAACAAGAAAAAAAACCAAAAACAAAATGAAAAACAATAAAAAACAAAAACAAACCGAAGCAAAAATTCCTGTCATAATATGAAGAGCAATGGCGAATGAGAGGTGTCACATGTCTCATTCATCAACGGATTACATAAAAGTCAAATCAAAATGTAGACTCTTCTAGCTGTAACTCTAAACCAGAACTCTATTCCTGGAAAGTGGATTTCTATAGGAATTTCTGGCAATGAGTGGCTGCTAATAAAACGCCGGAAAGAAATATGTTGCATTAGCTCAGCTCGCTTCTCTTGTGACTCGCATTGAAAAGAAGACTTTGTGAACGAAAAGGTTCTCTGTACTACGTATTAATGATAGTTCCCTTTTAATTTCTCTGTGTATTTTAAACATGGCTGCTAATTACTTTGGCGATTTAATTACCGTTTGAACCACTTCCAATTCGTTGCCGAAAGTCTAAAATGACTAAGAAAGCCATGATTGTTGTTTTATTTCGAGAGATATTTGAGCTTCCCGCTTGTAATCTGAATACTACAGTGTCATTAGCTTCCGGTCAAACACATTCATTGATTCTTGTAAGTTGATGGATATTTCAACTATAACGGTTTTAAGGCTTGACGTTGGTGATTTTATTACCTCGGCTTTTGTAGTTGACGTCGACGTGATGCTGGTGTTAACGGGTGTTCTATTTACTGGAAGTGGTCGATGTGGTTCGAGGGGGAAAGAATAATAACAATAAATAAAGTAATGAGTAAATGCTGTTGGTGGCAGAGTTAGAGAAAGTGATGATTGTAGTAGTAGTAGTAGTAGTAGTAGTAGTAGTAGTAGTAGTAGTAGTAGAGGTGGTGGTGGTGGTGGTGGTGGATGTATTAGCGAAAGCATGGTGGTTGACTGATGATATGTGACTGCTACTGCAGCCATTTACGTGACGACGGTGTTGGCGGAGATGCAGGTTATTGATACAACGATTTCCTTTTATGTGGACAATGTAATATTCTAGCGAATCCCGTGCTTCATACTACCAACTCCAATTTCCACTTTTCTCTCCTATCTCTGTCGAGTTTCAGGCTTCCAATTACGGATCCGATGGACAAATTCAATAGATACATTCTCATCCTTTGGGTTCTTAGATCGATTTTCTACATTATCATCTACAAGTCTAATGAGTAGATGGAAACGGAAGAATGGTGGCTGCAAAGGAAGGAGAGTAGGGTGTATGTAGCCTTTAGCGTTAGCGAAAATGTTTTATTTATTTATCTATTTATTTGTGTATTTATCTTTTTACTTGTTTTTCACCTTCCAATTTGAACTTGATTTAGAACGAATGTAATTTTCCTTACTTTTCGCAAACTTACCCAAACGCTAAACCTGACCAAGTTGGCAGTAGAAGAAGAAGAAGAGGAAAACTAAAAAAGAATAAGCAGAAGAAGAAGAAATTGGTTTGTTTGGTCGTTTGTATGAGTTTTATTTTAAACTTTATGTTATGCTTATTCTTATTGTTTTTGTAAAATCGAAAAGGTAGAAGGTTCAACTCAAAACGGCAGAAAGCTATTTCAGCTTACACTTAGAACCGAAACATCATTAAGTCTTATAGTAGAGTTTTGTCATATACGACAGTTTTGCCCACCAATTAGTAGAAAAGTTGGTGAAACGCTTCAATACAGCCATATGGATATATATATACAAACCAATTATACATGTATTTCATGCAATAAATTTTTTTTTCATGTAATCTCTACCCCTGCTTATCTGTCTATCTATCTATCTATCTATCTATCTATCTATCTATCTATCTATCTATCTATCTATCTATCTGTCTATCTGTCTATATATCTATCTGTCTATCTATCTTTCTATCTTCTATCTATTCCTCTATCTCTCTCAATCTCTCTCTCCCTCTTTCTCTCTCTTTCTCTGTATGTGTGTGTGTGTGTGTGTGTCTGTCTGTCTCTCTCTTTATATATATATATATATATATATATATATAAATATATATATATATATATATATATATAATATAACATTGAGTACTTTTTTCTCCTGTACGTTAAAACCAGCGGATTAACATACACTTTCATCCATACATACATGTGTGTACGTGTGTGTGTATGTATATCTATGTACACACATATATATATATAATGCAAACAATGTACAATTACTAAAATATAGCCAAGAGTATAGTTATTTTTGAGCCACCTTGTATGTATGTATGTATGTATGTATGTATGTATGTATGTATGTATCTATCTATCTATCTATATATCTATATATATTTATATCTTTCTTTCTTTCTTTCCTTCTTTCTTTCTTTCTTTCTTTCAGCCTACCCATTCACAGTTTCGTACATACATATATTGTATTCGTCTTTTGAACATGACTGTTCTAGTTTATTTTTTCTTACTCTTTTACTCTTTTGCTTGTTTCCGTCATTTGACTGTGGTCATGCTGGAGCACCACCTTATCAATAGATTTTTTCATATTTTATAAGGGTTCCTAACAGTTTCTTTGCAACAGTAAAGTTCGTACTTTTATTGACTCATTTTCAGGATAAAACAGTACTGGCTTATAATAGTATGTTGCTGACTCTCATAGAAGGCTGGGCCAATGTAATTGTTGTAGACGTTTCCGTCAAATATACACACACACACACTCACACACACACACACACACACACACACACACACACACACACACACACACACAGACAGGAAGGGGCTATTCTAGTTTCCATCGCAGTCCCCGATATTTGTCGGTAGAAATTGTCTTTGAAGATGAGGTAGTTATTTTCCAGGATGAATTTTAGCCCTTATATCACGCATTCTTTTTTGATGCGATGTGGATATCCCAACTGTGGGATATGCGTCAATTTAATTGAGGGATCAGAGTTCTCCTTCAAACAGGAACAACGTTTCACAGTGAAAAGTAACTTCACATGTACTTCGGAGAACCTGATATATACACTAACTTGCTCTGGGTGTCAAGGTCAATACATAGGCCAAACAAAAAACAGTCTACGTAAAAGAATGGTTCTGCACAGATCCCAGATCAAAATTCCCAAAAACAGAAAAATAGCATTCAGCCAAGCTTCAGAATTTCCCCCCTCTACCAATTCAGGGACGATACAACCTGTAGCCAACGAATTAGTAAAGATATTCTCTTTATTACAAAATACAGACCCCTTTTGAACGCGTCTACAACAAACGACATATCTACCATGGCCTTAGACTAACACACACGCAAATATTAAAATAATACATTAAAGAGATTCCCAAGAATTCATTAAAAGAAAGTTCCAATCACTGCTAAAATCCATAACGAACCACTTTTAGGTCACTTGACCATTTAATACCTTACTACGATCATACTACCTACATTCTTTCTTATTCTCCCTTCTCTTTCTTCTTCTTCGTCTTCTTCCTCTCCGCCACCTCCTTCCTAACTTTACCACTATTGCTGTTTAGAATACCACCTACGCAAATTTTATAACGAAAATGTTCAAAAGAGATGTCTCAGGAATTCAATCACTACTACCATCCACAACGGGTCACTTTCAGGGCACTTGGCCATTTAACATACTACTATCATGGCACTCCTGCATTCTTCTTCTTCTTCTTCTTCTTCTTCTTCTTCTTCTTCTTCTTCTTCTTCTTCTTCTTCTTCTTCTTCTTCCTTACAAAGGATTCACAACGACCTCGAACTCACGAGAGTAAACAAAAGAGACAGAAACAGGCAGAAACAAGGAAAGTGCTCCTTGTATTTGAACACTATACAAATATTCTTTTAAAAACACTTTTTAAAAAATTTTTCCAAAATTTAATTGTTTTCCATACTTACAGTTGAAAAAGTCTCAATGACTGAAACCGGTACTGAAATGTTTTTAATAAAATTATTTTAGCATTTTCTACCTTGACTTTTTTCCCATTTATATCAACTCGTGTGTTCCTTTTCTACCTTCTACACACACACACACACACACACATATATATATATATATATATATATATATATCTATATATATATTATATATATATATATATATATATATATATATATTATATATATATATATGCACACGTTAAAAGTGTATTTGATTATTCAAGTACTTCTGTTCTGTGTATGTACTTATATTTACTTGATTTCTGACATTCCTCACTGACATCTCGCATTGTTTTGATGCTTTATTTTCTATCATTAATAAAGCTGACAGCACTTTTGACGATATGTGTATGCTAATCTCTTTATAGTTTGTGATGTGGTTGTGTGTATATTTTTAACAATGAGCTGTGTTATCAATATTGCCTCCATTATAAATAGTCTATATTTACTGTGAATTCTATGTAGTATACATGTATTGTCCACTAATGTTTTCCGAGCAAGTTTTGTTTTGTATTGTGCGGTTTTAGAATCTATCTATCTATCTATCTATCTATCTATCTATCTATCTATCTATCTATCTATCTATCTATCTATCTATCTATCTATCTATCTATCTATCTATCTATCTATCTATCTATCTGTCTGTCTGTCTGTCTGTCTGTCTCTCTCTCTCTCTCTCTCTCTCTATCTGTCTATCTATCTATCTATCTATCTATCTATCTATCTATCTATCTATCTATCTATCTATCTATCTAAAATACCCGTCTAGTTATCATAATTAATGCATAGACACCACTGATAACTCAGTTACTGCATTATTTGTACTGAGATATCATCTCTTATGAACTTACTGTATTAAAAAAAAATACAATAAATATCTATGAGAGACACGAAAATGTCGTCCCTGGAGAGCGACAGATGCATATCAACCTATTTAGGCCTTTTCCCAGGCAGCTAAATGCATAGATGAGAATTATTCGTCTCTGATGTTACGAATACATCTATGTACCATACTTAACGTACGATATATAGATGGTTATTTCAATTAATTATTGCTTCAATTGCCTATACTGGAGTTTCAAAGAGCCAGGAGGTTATTCGCTACATCAGCGAATGTTTAAATGCTTTATACACATTTTCCTGAGTCAGAAACCACGAATTCTCGTCCGAGTATGTGACTGGCTACGAGCAGGAGCTTCAGAATAATAATATATTGAATGATATGTTTCCCCATATGTTTCACCATGATGTAATTTAAAGAAGGAGGACAGATTCGAAAATATCAAATCTACAGAATGTTTCACTGATATATGCACAGAGTTTACGTAAGTCCTTAAAATTATTTAAAAATTATTCAATCAATGTAGTAGAACTTAGAAAACGTAAAAATAGAAATACAGGTATATCCAGTCAGGCATTTCCGTAAAAATAAACGATTAAGCTTAAATGAACATAAAATAAAATCTGTAAGAAAGACTCTAGTTACCCATCTATACTGAAATTAAAGAAAAAGAAAAAATCATACCGGGGTGTTATGTCACGTGATGTTCACGAATATCGAATGGAAGATAGAGCGCAGAATAAATTTCCATGTATTAGATGTGAAAAGAATTTAATGGGGACACAATGTAATTAGTACATTATTCTAGAGGCATATGAATATGCATCATGGCATGTATCCATATAGAATTTATGTATATATGTGTATATATATATATATATATATATATATATATGCATACATGCATACATACATACATACATACATACATATATATATGTATATATATACATGAATACATACAAACACACACGTGTATGTGCATATATATTAATATTTACATATAATATAATGAAATAATAATAATAATAATAATGATAATAATAATAATAATAATGATAATGATATACAATATATTAAAATATAAAATATTATATATATATATATTTATATGTGTGTGTGTGTGCGTGTGTGTGTATATATATATATGCATATACGGGACCACCTCTAAGGAAACATAAATAGTGAATGGCGCTCCACAGGACACTGTTAGGCCCTATGCTATTCATAGTCACTCTCTCAGATATGCTCTCAGCCGCTCAGATAGCCATCCTAGCAAGTTATGCTGGCAATACAAAAGTCTCTCGGAGGATACAGAATCCTGGAGATGTTATGCACCTGCAACTCCACCTGTATAGGTGGAGTGAGGACAATAATGTGCAGTTTAATGCTGGAAAATTCCAAGCCCTGTGTTACAATTACACGAAGTTGAATGAAATACAGACAAGATGCACTGGCACAGAAGGGACTGACATTTCTGAATCAAAGTTTGTGTGCGACCTACGCATAATATGAGTAATGACTCATCTTTCCAGGTGCATATTACCAAGTTGGCAAAAATCCGCAGACATCCGGTCTAATGGATCCTTAGAAATTTCCGAACGAGAAAACAAGAAACCATGGTGGTCGTCTCGAGGACATATGTCCTCAGCCACTTAAACTACTGCTCCTAACAATGGTTATCTCACAGTGTAATATTAATGGCTGAACCCAAAGCAATCCCATGAAACTACACAAAGAATATCGTTTCAATGCGACAGGTCAACTACTGGAAAAGGCCAAAGAAGTTAAGACTATATTCCCTATAAAGAAGGTAGGAAATATAAGCAGTGGTATACATCTGGAAAATCCTTGAACTTGTACTAAACTTTGGCATTGAAAGTTATACTAAGACCAAAATGGCGTTAGCATGCATACTGCATGCTGTATACCACTGCATACTACCGAAGACCCCAACATCACCATCAAGATACAGGGCCAGAAACTGTAACAGTTTGGGTGTCAAGGGCTCACAATTCTTCAATTTTCCCAAATCCTGAGAGACCCTCATTTGGTGGATGTAGGTGTCTTCAAAACGAAACTGGAACTCCTTCTCTCATGAGGTGAACTTACCTCGCAGCAGGAAACACAAATGAGAGCAGCAGTATCAGCCCCCTCATTCCCCAAATGCCATATATCGGAGGAGATTTTCAAGTAATGTGTGTGTGTTTGTGTGTATGTGTTTGTGTGTGTTTGTGTGTGTGTATTTGTGTGTGTGTGTGTGAGTGTGTGTGTGTGTGTGTGTGTGTGTGTGTGTGTGTGTGTGTGTGTGTGTGTGTGTGTGTGTGTCAGGGTGTATTTTTCAGCAGAACAACAAAACCAAAACTTGAACAAAGAGCTCATCGCTAGTTTAAAACACAGGGAAATCTATTATATATTTATATATTTTATAACATAGCAGGAGAAAAATAGCTTATATTCTGAAACATAAAAGACTAAGATGTATTAGGTTGTTTCACATGAAATGTCATATTTGAAAGGTAACAATAAAATGTTTCAGAAGTGTTAGAGAACTGATTTATTTAATCAAAGTATGATTCATGTTCATTTATGACGTTTATCCAACATTTCTCTATGATATATATTACATCTTTAAAAAAAAAATCATCTTTTGCTGTGATATACTGTTCGAATGCTTCAATTACCTCTTCTCTATTTAAGAATGTTTTATTGCTTATGAAAAACTCAAAATGCTTAAATAAGTGATGATCAGTAAGAAAGATATCAGGGGAATAGGAAAGATGCTGCAAAATTTCATTATTCAGGCTTTGCAACTTTCGGACCGTAGCTTGAGGAGTGTGAGGACGTGCATTGTCGTGGAGCAAAATTGGACCATCTTTATTCACTAGTCTGGGTTGCTTCTTTTTCAAATTCTCATGCACACAATCAATTTCCTGGCAATACGATGCTGCTGTTACCGTTTTCCCTTGTTGCAAAAATGAATACTGAATAACTTCCTTTCGCAGACCACCATACAGTGACCACTAACGTTTTAGGGTGCAATGGTGGGTTTGGGTAGTGTCTAGGTGACTCTCCTGCATCTAATCACTATCCTGTTCTTCTACTGTTATCAAAGAGTACTCATTTCTCACCACAGGTAATGATTTGATGCAAAAATGGTATTTTTCCAGTCGAGAAAGCAATAAGGAGCACACTTCGAGGTGTCTGTTTTATTTTTGAATCTCGTTCAGTTGATGTGGAACAAACCTATCCGTTTTCTTGTTTTTCCAATTATTTACACGTGTCTAAGAACAGTTTTGCGAGAGGTTTAGAGTTCGGAAAGTTTTCGAACCTTTGTTCTCGGATTTTGTTCAACCAAAGCATTTAATCTATCATGCCTAATAACTGATTTCGGCCTACCTACCACTTGGTTTATTTTCAAGGCTATCACCTCCTGAACGAGAACTTTGGAACTATCTTTGAACAGTTCTGATGTCAACAAAACCATTACCAAAGGCCTGCTTGATATTCCGTAGAGCTTCTGCGGCAGAGTAACCCATTTTGTATTCATACAAGAAAATCCCTCAGCATAATTTGGTTAATATCATTTTCATAAGGTCTGTGGGTACGAATTTTGCATACCAATATTGTTGGGAAAGGAAAAGAGTCAAGATTAAATGCAAGGTATACATAATTGAGCTTTTAAATAACTGAAATAACAAGTAATTAAA
>NC_043001.1:115361647-115369147 GCF_006345805.1 Octopus sinensis | reverse complement strand
GGGGTTCTTTTATATCACTTCTGCCTCACATATGAACGTCTCTGTTTTGAACTGGCTGTTAAGACGACGTGATGTTTGCTCTGCATAAAGACCTTTGCCTCTATTTGAAGCATGAACCCACCTACTATTTTCCTTATACTAGGTTCCTGCACAGAATAGCTAGATGACAGGAATCTGCATTAATGTATGTTAGTTTCTTATTCAGCTTTCTTAGGAGCATAGAAACACAAGATTCTAAATTTAAGGTCACGTCAAGGATATCAGTCTCTCAGATTGCTTTCAATTGGGAGTTTGAGCCTAAGAGAATTCAGAGTATAGATTAGAACTCTTGATGAATTTCCCTGCGAACTTCTACGAGGTTTTCGCTATTTTTTTAAATTTTTTATTTCACAAGAACTACAAACTGGATGTAAGCCTTGCTGACCTTCAGTAGCACATAACCTTTCACACCAGCTGTACTGACGAGCGCCGTCTTAAGTTATAACCTAACTCGTATTTGAAACCAATTGGTAAAATCGACTGAAAGAGATTTATAATTCTGTATGGTATAAGAATTAATATACCCACTCTTTCGACGATTCTCAATACGATTGTCTGCTTCTTCTGACTTATGAATTCTTAAACAACAATGTGTGTGTATGTGTGTGCACGTGTAAGTATATGGGTATATATGTATATCTATGTCTATACATATTTAATGTATTATACATAATATATATTTTCACACACACATACATCTATATGTATTTATATATATATATGTATACAATCTCTTTCTATGTATATATATATATATATATATATATATATATATTATACATATATACGTATGTCTATCTATCTATCTATCTATCTATCTATCTATCTATCTATCTATCTATCTATCTATCTATCTATCTATCTATCTATCTATATATCTGTCTGTCTATCTATCTATCTATCTATCTATCTATCTATCTATCTATCTATCTATCTATCTATCTATCTTTCTATCTATCTAGCTGTATGTATGTATTCACACACTTGTATGCGTTTACATGTGTGTTATATAGAAATGGTAGGATAATCTCAGCCAACAGTTCCTATTTCAAGAGGCATCAGCATTTTTTCCTTTGTACGGAAAATTTGAAATACGGTTTTACTCTACGGAAGCCTTTTATTCATTCAACTACAATATAACAGAGGTTATATCCAAAACCAAATTCCTTTAATTCGTTGTTCTGTTCCATTATAAATTTCATCTTTTGAAGAAGGCATGTGAATTCTTTGTTATACCATACTTTGGCTATCGGATAATAAACCTAACATATTTCAGTTACCTTTAGAACACAAAGAACAGGATATGGAAAAATAAAATACACCGAATAACGACGAGAAAGTAAAGAAAACAAAGAAATCTTCATTTTGATTATTTGAAGAATCCAGTTTTGAAGGGAACCAACCAACACAAAATGACAAAATTTACCTCACAAGAAACATATAACAGTTCGTCGAAAAATACTTCATAACAAGCAATAATCTTTTTCTATTGTTAAAGCCAATGGCCGCACATCCTGTACGAACAACACACACATCGCTAAATGACTTAGATCGGAGGAGTAATCTTATAATGCGTAGACAAAGCGCATGCATTTTCTACGTACACACACACATGTACACACACACACACACACACACACACACACCACACACAGAGACACAGACAAACATACACACACTCACTCACACGCACACACACATAAGCACATAGAAACTTATAAACACATACAAACGCACACACACATACAAACACACTTATACACGTATACACATATATGTGTGAGTATATGTGTGTGTGTATATGTATGTATGTATATATATATATATATATACACACACACACCATATATATACACATATATATATATACCTACTTATGTGTCTGTGTATATTTTATTTATATGTAGGTGTATATACAACTGAGTATATATGCCAGTATATATACATGTGTACAGATATATATATACATATATATGCATACATACACACATATATATTTATATATACGCACACACATACACGCACACAGATACCTAAATATATAGTCATCATTCCACTCGACTTCTTTCAAAGTATATCAATGTGACAATCCGAGTAATTCCGGTTCAAATTGGAATTATTCTCAATGGCAAGCTGTCGATCAAGTCTAAAGAGCAATTTGTAAGTTAGGTAATTGAGTTTATTTGGCCGACCCTTCATTCTTTGGTGTCCCAAATAAAGCTATCTATTTAGAAAAGCACTGCGCTCTTTTGATATTACAGCGTTTGCACTTATTATGGCTTAGTATGTCGACATATGCGAATGTAAAGCACACACAGCAACTGAAACACACTCACACACCACACACACACACATACACATATATATAATACATACATACATACATACATACATACATACATACATACATACATACATACATACATACATACACATACAGGTCCTGAAACATATCTACCGCCACAACGACTCACGTACGCACGTTTACATCTATACCTATGTGTTTATACATATACATATACACACACACATGCACACAGGTATATAAGCTTATTACTCTCTTTTCCCGTGTGCTTACACACACACATATACACATACACACATATACACACAGCTGAGATATATAGCTCACACACATATATGTGTGTGTACCTATGTGCATACACAGACACACACACATATATGTATATATGTACATACTACATACATTCATACATATACACACACAAATAGAGAGTAGAGAACGAATTACATGAAAAGATGATTTGTATGTATGTATATATGTATATGTATATATATATATATATATATATACATCTACACAAACACATACACATATGTATACATATGTATATGTATGTGTATATATATATATATATGTTTACATATATATATATATATCTGTGTGTGTGAGCGTGTGTATGTATGTATATGTGTGTCTGTAAGTATGTATTTGTGCCTGCATGTACGTATGTATATATTTGTATATTTAAATAAATAAGACTAGAGCTGGTTGTAGCGAATGTGTGTTCTCTTGTTATAAAGCAGAACTGTTGTGGAAATATCTTTTGAGCTTTCTTACTCAGGATATCTTCAGCGATACTTCTCAAGGAAAACTCCGTTAGATATTTCTTTTAGAAAGAGACATACCTAATTCCTCAAATTATAACAAAGGATCCTGCACGCAGGTATGTTTGGTTTTTGTATCTTGGTATTGACAGGTGTTCCTCACAAGAATATCACGGTTCTATATATTCTCATAGATGTAGCACAGATTCTGATGTAATAGAATGTACGGATCTTTTCGGTTTGAACGGCAGATTTTAACATAATTTCTAGTTAACTAAAAAATTTTAAACTTCGTATATTGGTAGAATGTGTTTATAAAACATCTTTTTCTCTTGGCTTTATTGAGAAAATTCTATGGTTTGTAAGATATTTGGTCTTTAATTTCTTGCATTTCGTCAATTTCAACCAATCAATGACCGTCTATTGAGGTGAAAACATTCTGTGCCGTATGAATATGTCTCCCGTTTAAGAAACAGATTGGGTTTATTTACATTTATGAAGAACAAAGATACCCTTCCCCCCACCCCTAACCCTAACCCTAACTAACCCTAACCCTAAAACAGATTGAAATGCAATAGATTGATACTAGGGTCATAATTATGGGTGACAATTTCATATGCTACCGCTAGAAAAAACTGCCGTTCAAACCGAAAAGATCCGAATGTACTTATTTATTTATCTATCTATTTACCGATTTTTTTTGATTTTTAAAAAATTGTATTTAGGAAGCAAGGTCATCGCTGGTTACGGGTTACGGGTTTCGAACAAGTCAGTCATTAGTTCACTGCCTTAGCATGATGGCGAGAAACGGTAACAGAACATGTGTACTCATTGGAGAACAGAAAATTACTTCAAAGAACTTCGCTCGGAGAATACTCTTCATCACTTTTACTTCGATGTTAACACACACCGCACACACACACACACGCACACACACGCGCGCGCACACACACACACACACACACACACACACAACACACACACACACACACACACTCACACACATATTGTTGTGGCACTCCGTCACTTACAACGACAAGGGTTCAAGTTGATTCGATAAACGGAACAGCCTGCTCGTGAAATTAACGTGCAAGTGGCTGAGCACTCCACAGACACGTGTACCCTTAACGTAGTTCTCGGGGAGATTCAGCGTGACACAGAGGTGACAAGGTTATCCATTTGAAATACAGATACAACAGAAACGGGAAGAAAGAGTGAGAGAAAGTTATATATAGAAATATATTTATATATATATATATATATATTTTTTTTACTCTTTTACTTGTTTCAGTCATATGACTGTGGCTATGCTGGAGCACTGCCTTTAGTCGAGCAAATCGACCCCAGGACTTATTCTTTGTAAGACTAGTACTTATTCTATCGGCCTCTTTTGCCGAACCGCTAAGTTACGGGGATGCAAACACACTAGCATCGGTTGTCAAGCGATGTTGGAGAGGGGGGACAAACACAAACACAAACATATACATACACACACATACATACATACATACATACATACATACATACATACATATATATATATACATATATACGACGGGCTTCTTTCAGTTTCCGTCTACCAAATCCACTCACAAGGCTTTGGTCGACCCGAGGCTATAGTAGAAGACACTTGCCCAAGGTGCCACGCAGTGGAACAGAACCCGGAACCATGTGGTTAGTAAGCAAGCTACTCACCACACAGCCACTCCTACGTCTCTCTCTCTATATATATGAGTTATATGTAGCACACCCGTCACTCGCAAGCATGGTAACATGCGTTTTGGCTTCTTTAATTTTTGTCGCATGCTAAAACTGCAAGGTCGAAAGAGATCACGGTCTGTTTGTGTGACCCTCCAGTAAAATCATTATGGAGCAACTATATTTTTTTGCGTGTTATATTACATCTATATTCATCCACACAGCGAAATGGAATCAACAATGGCGGACTGAAAATGGGATCAAAAAGCTTCCTTGGCGGAGTCATTCTCCTGACATGAACCCAATTGAAAATATTTAGAGCATACTAGATAGAGCTGTATGAAAAACTCGACAGAAACCTAAATCTAATGATGAATTGTTTCGATTGTTGCGTGAAAAGTGGGCAGAAATTCCACAAGAGACAATCACAAAGCTCATCAGTTCAATGCCAAAAAAAGTTTCTGAATTAAAAACTGCAAAGGGAATGTCAACTAAATACTAAAGTATGTAGTCCTACCTGTTGATTACATTTCAATTGTTCGCTTTGCGTATTAAATAAAAGACTTTGAAGATTAAAGGTGTCTATTTACTTCCTGCATGTCTGTGTATATATATATAATATACGCGTATATATGTATTGTGGGTAATATTTCGTGCGATGTCTTTCTTTTTCTCTTTCTCTCTCTCACCTTCCTTCTCGCATTTTTCTCCTTTTTCCTTTCCGTCTACCTTTCCTCTTTCATCACCTTATCTCTCTGTTGCATATTCTTTCTACCCCTTTCATTCTACTGTTCTTCCTCCTTCTCTCTTGCGCACCCCTTCTTTAATTCCTTTCTTTCTATCATCTCTTCTGTCTACTGCCTCTCTTTGTATCTGAATCCTTTCTCCCTTTACTTAGCTTCCACCTCTACTACGGCCTCTTTTTCTACCCTTCACTACCTCCCTTTTCGGTACTACGTGATACCCCAATTCCCTTTTCAGCCTTCCTTTTCGGCTTTGACCGCTGACCTGTTCTGTCATACTTCCCGTGGGCTCTTGCCTTCGCATTTACCTTCAGTCCTAGGTTCGTCTTCCTTTTTCCACCTTTCGTTCTATCTTTCTTTCTATTCCTTGCATCCTTTCACATTCTTTATATTACCATCTCTCTACTTTACTTTTCAAGTCCTACAGCTAATCGTTTTCCCTTAGCGTTACTTCTACACATGTCTTATCTAAATGCTGTCTCATCCATATAAGGCCTTTATTTGTATGTGTATATTTATATTTGAACCAAATACATTTGTTGTTTGTTTGTTTTCGCTACCGTCATTTACGTTCGCTCACGTGCTACCATTTGCATTTTGTGCTACCAAAAGATGAATAATTTTGTTGTTAAAGGCGTGAAATTGTAATGATTTTTGGATGAGAGAAAAGCATGTCCACGTCTTGTGTGTGAAATTTATGTGCATTCCTTTGCTGTACTTCTGGGCACTTTTTGAATCTTATATATGTATGTGTGGAGGCGAAATGGCCCGGTGGTTAGGGTAGCGGACTCGCGGTTTCGATTCCCAGACCGGGCGTTGGTAGTGTTTATTGAGCGAAAACACCTAAAGCTCTACGAGGCTCCGGCAGGGGGTGGTGGCGATCCCCGCTGTACTCTTTCGCCACAACTTTCTCTCACTCTTTCTTTTGTTGGCCTGCTCGCTTAGCCAGCAGGGTGGCGTCATTTCAAGGCTAAAACAATGCGAAGCGCATGGTGACCAGCGATGTGTAGCAACATCTGATAGCCTGGTCAGTCACAGTGATCATGGTGATATACGTATGTAGATATATATATATATGCGCACATACGAACATATACATGTGTGCATGTGCATGCATTTATACATATACACGCACACACATATATACATGTGTATACATACGCACATACATACATATGTATACATGCATGCTCACGCACATCCGTAAATGTAGTCATAAACGCATATCCGTGCGCATACATCTGAAACAGCTGTAAGAATATATCTATATCTTTGTTCTTATAAATATCCTGGAAATTTCTCACAGCCATGGCTTTATAATATATATATATATATATATATATATATATATATATATATATATATATATTAAATTAGAGATAAAACCACTATTAGGCAAATCAAACAATGAAAACTTAAAAAGTTAATTTATATTATTTTAAATATATTCAAAAGTATTAAAAGTTTAATAAAAGATAACTTTCCTTCAGCTATATACACACAATGTATATATGTGTGTATAGTGTATATGAATATATGTATATATATATATATCTATATATATATATATATATATATATATATATGTATACACACACACACTTCCGTAAACGAATCCTTACCCCCAAAGTATTGGCCAACCTGAAACTACTGAAAGTACAGTAGAAAATACTTTCTCGAGTTTCCACACTGCAAGATCGAACCCGAAATCATGTTATCACGAAGCACAAATCCTATGTACCTAGCCTTGGTGGCAACCATCATTTATAAGATCTATTCTTGCATGCGGAGTTTTATCTTCGATTTTGACGGATGCTTCTTACAATGAAGCAACACATTCATATGAACCATATAAAGGTATCTGTTATTATATCTGCTACGGAGTTCTGCTTCCCTTTTACCATCTTACCATATGCTGTTATAATTTCTAAGACAAGATCACAGTTTTATT
>NC_043001.1:115351647-115356647 GCF_006345805.1 Octopus sinensis | reverse complement strand
TCTGTTTTTATGATCACGTGTAAGCTGTAGTCTGTGATTTTTGTCACGGACAGGAACAAAGAACCAACGTGAAATTTTGCGTTAAATTTGTGAAGTCTGCAACACAGATATTCAGCATGCTTTGAGAAGCTCATGGTGACGAGGCAATGGTGACGTACGCACTGTTTCGAGTGGCACGGGCGCCTCAAAAGCGGAAGAACGTCCCTAGAAAATGATGAGCGACGTGAAAGACCTGCCACGAACGTCACCTCCGGAAATGTGGTACTGTGCATCGAGAATTTGACTCCCAGGGCTAGATCGTCAATCGAGAGTTCTACCGTGACGTTTCGAAGTGTCTGAGGGAGGACATTCAGCGAAATGGACCGGATCTGTGGAGCGCGAATAATTGGGTTCTTCACCGAGCTCTCCTCACTCACGCGTTTCTCGGCAAAAGCAACATGGTATCGCTTCTGCACTCGCCCTATTCGCCAGATTTAGTTCGTGTAGACTTCTATCTGTTCCCCAAGATGAAAATGCAGCTCAAAGGTCACCATTTAAACACCGATGACGAGATCAAGAGCAAATCAGAAGGTGCTCGACTAGTTGTCGGAAAACAATTTCCAGGCCGGATTCCAAAAGTCACAGGAGCGCTAGGACCAGTTTATTGCTGCGCAAAGTAACTATTTCGAAGGAGATGATATTAAAACCTAGGAAAATAAGTTATTTTCCATTAAACTTAATTAGTCCAGGAACCTTTTGATATCACACCGCATCTTGTGGCCATTGACACCAATACCGAAAATGGAGAGTTCCCAGGATATTCTGGATGCCTCAAACATACACGAGCAAGCAGCCATATCATTAAAGAGACAAAGAAGAAGGCAAACGTACTCTCAGTGGTATGTATTGCTCTTGCTAAATCTAGTCAAGTGTGCCCTGCCACCTAATCCAATGTGCAATGGAATACCACCAATTACTACGGGGAGTAGTCAAACTCATAATGTCGCACATGAATTCGCTGATGATGAGGTTTACAGTTGAAAATGAAACCATCAAATGAAAAGACCGGAAAAGAACATTATGATAGGATGCGCGATTTCCGTGGTCCTATTCGTGGGGGCCATGAACCTATTGTTGGAGGTGAGACGAAAACGGACCTGAAACTGATGACTATACAAGATATCCAATCTGCAGAGTTTTCCATGGATGACATAACAATCATGACAACATCAATCCAAGGGATACGGCTGAGTCTGAGGCCGCTGAAAAATGATGGTCACACGGTCACGTATGGAGTTCAGTCCAGCAAAATCTTGAAACCAGAGTATCCTCAAATGAAGGCTGGCAAATGACAGTTTCATCATTCAGCATTCAGGTGCCTGATATTCCAACAGTAAAAATAAACAAATAAACAAAAAAGACGAGTCCGATGCCTTGGGAAGAATTATAAGTGTATCCCGAAGGACTATCAATATTAAAGACACCAAGATCCAACTAAACACGAGGCTGAGGACAGTTGAATACAGTTGGAAGCTTCCAGTTGATACCATACCCGGACCACAATGGCTTTTCTTGCTTTATGAATTTATCCTGACTAAGGTGGAGGCAATGGAGAGGTTGCGTAATAAATTTGGTCGAAGGTGGTTTGATGTTACTCAAATTTTAGCTCAGTCAAAATGGTTCAGCAAGGCCTCCAACTACCAATTTCATCAATCGCGGAGCAATTCAAAGCCACAAAAGCAAGAGCAATCAAAACATTTCTTTTACACGAAGACGAAAGAGTCAAACATGCCAACAAGATCATAAGGTGCGACAGAAGGTAGAAGCCAAGGAAGGTGTGAAGGAAGCGGAAATATACTGAAGCACGAGGAGTAGTCAGTCAAGGACTTAGCAACTGCAACGCCAAGAGGTGAAAAAATCACAAAATGAGACAGGAAATACATCACAGTGGAAAAGACCCACAATTCAACAGAAGTGAATTGTCGTGTATTGGCAGTAGAGCTTGCCCTCCAAGAACAACGGATACAGTGGGACCAGACACTTGGGTGCCCACTCTTCGGGAAAAAACTCTGGAGTAATGACCAGGGAAAATTGTAAAATTATCCTGCCTCTTGTGTGCCGTTGCCGACCTCTTGCCAACCCCAAGTAACCTTAAGATATTGAGTAAAAAACAACAAAAAAAACATTCTGGAAGCAGTGTGGCATCTAAACAAAATTTTGACCTGATACTCTAGCCTTAGAGTCAAGGGCACGTGAAAAAGGCCGACACAAGCGTAGGTATGATAAGGTCTTTATAGAAAATGCAAAATGGGCAGACCTTTAGAAGGTTGAGGCCAACGAACAGCAAACACCGACGTCTGATGGTATCAGATTACAAAGGGAAGATGACAAGGCTCTTAAGACTGAGGTAATAGAGATTCTAATTTAGAAATAAAGTTCTGAGACCAAAGGATGCATATCTTCTCTGTATATTACCAATCTTTTGACACCATCTGAAAAAATCCTTCTTTCATTCTTTTCTTCTTTTCCTCTCTCTAAATCTTTTCTTTTTTTTTCGTTTTCTTTCTCCTTTCTAAATTTTCTTTCCTTCCTTATTTTCTCTCTCCTTTTCTTTGTTTCTCTCTCGCACAAGTAATAATTTAGTAAAGCACGATGCCTGAAATTTGGGGGAGGGGACTGGTCGATTACATCGACCCCAGTGTTTCACTGGTACTTAATTTATCGCACTCGCAGGAATAACAAGCAAAGTCGACCCCGTCTGAATTTGAACTCAGGACGTACAGACAGACGAAGTGCCGCTAAGCATTTCGTCCGGCGTGCGAACGATTCTGCCAGCTCGCCGCCTTTTCGCACAAGTAATAATGATATTAGTATACTGGCACTACATCGGCGGCAAGCTGGTAGAATCGTTAGCACGTCGGGCAAAATGTTTAGTAGCATTTCGTCTGCCTTTTCGTTCCGAGTTCAAACTCCGCCGACGTCGACCTCGTCGAAGTCGACAGAATAAGTATCAGTTGAGCACTGAGGTTAACGTAATCGACTAAGCCCCTCCCCCTTGTGCAAAAGTTCGAAACCTATATAATGATACTATACAAAATGTCATGTAAATGAGATAAATACTCTCCTAATTACAAATTTCTAATAATAAATTTGTGTTTCCCATACTATTAGTGTTATCTAGAATCACATCAACCTTCTACAATATATAATAATATAGAATCAGTGAAGTATTTTCACAAAAAAATTCAAAGATTTTAATTTATTTCCTTTCCAGTAGCTCACGCAAACAGAGATCCATTTCGGTATCGATATCTAACCAAACACTTTGCAATTACACAATACTCCTGCTACTGACAACTCCATACATTATCTTGATACAGAAAACGGTATTAGGATTCCAACCACTGAAACTTAGATTAACATGGTACCACGCCTACCATCTAGTTAGTCATCCGTGACTTTTATACTCAATAATGAAATTTCTTCTTATTCATGGAGATATTGGAAATTATTACATGTTTTCTATCCGCTAAACAAGTTGATTTCAACGAAAAAAATATCCCCAATAGATGCACCTTTATATTATACTCCATGTAAATTGTAAAGAATGTTTTTTTTTCCCTGGTAATCTTTCTCCAAAAATCTACTAAGAATGTTACTTAACGATTTGTTCACTTAAATGCTTTTACTTTATTTGCTCTATATTAAATTATATACATATATTTTATATGTCCATACACATATATGTATGTATATATATATATATATATATATATATATATATATATATATAATATATATATATATATATGCATTTATAAATACATATATGTGTTATATAAATGAATATATACATATTTACATACCTTCATTTATATATATATATACATATATATATATATACATATACATATATATACATACATATATATATATATATACATATATATATATACATACATATATATATACATATATATATATCTATATATATATACATATATGTATATATATATATATATATATATATATATAAATAAGGGTATGTATACACACACACACACACACACACACCACACACACACACACACACACACACACACACACACACATATATATATATTCATTTAGGTGTTTTTTCTTTATTCTTTCAGGTCAACAACGCAAGCTCGTTTCCATGCCTTGATACTCAATTTAGAAGTAGATATGTTTCTGTGACTATCCATTTAGGCTTGGCCTCGATATCAGTTCTATATAATTTACTTTGACAGTAAAATCGAAACTTTAGCAGTGTTAACATTGATTTTCAATTTAGCTTGATGATGTTCAACGGACTAGAGCGGACACAAGCGGACAGAGACGAAATGGGTCCCGCTGAGCTGAATCAAGGCGGATATGGGCAGACGATAGCTACTAGCTGCTTTATATAACCGAAGCTAATAGAAACTAAATGCAAAAAAAAAAAGGAATGAAAAACAGATAAATGTTTACTTTCATTAAAGCAGACGATATTTGACCATTAGAGGAACACATCGTTTTTACACTAGTTAACTAAAGCCGTATTATTTACGGTGAATCCATTTTAGATTTCGAGAGAAAGAGATAGATGATATATATTGATGGAATCGGCTGCTTTATCAAGAAAAATGCTTGCTGATTGAAACATTATTGGCAATTTGTATGCACCAGACTGAAGATACAATTTGACGATCTATAAAAGAGAAACAAAACAAATGAAAGAAGGCAAAAAGAAAATAATATGAAGAAAACTAATATGGCAGCCTTTCAGTCTGATGGCTTTACAGAATAAAGAATACTTAATGAAATTTATATTATAAAAACGGTAATTTAGTTTTGGTATTTCTAATTTGGTATGTATTCCAAATTGACGAGAGTGAGGTTTAGTGGGAAAGGGCACTTTAGGTTACCAATAAAGGTTTGCAGTTCAAAAGACATACAAAAAATTCTGTATATTTCTGAACACGTCTTGTTCTGTAGTAACTGTTGGACTACGTTTCGTT
>NC_043001.1:115324147-115346647 GCF_006345805.1 Octopus sinensis | reverse complement strand
TTAACCCCATGTTTGATTTATTTATTATGTTTTGTTATATTTTATTGTACTCTTTACTTATTTATTAATTATCTTTATTTACATATCCATTGTAACGGTTTTAACTTATGCCCCCGGTTCAAATATAATTTGACCAATTGTAGAGGACGCTGAACTTAACCTTCCCATTGTGAACAACAGGTGGGTTCTCTGGAATATTTCTGCGAGAACACTATCTTAAGCACCCTGCGGTAATGTTTTGGATACATTCTAACTTGAGTTTTATCGTTAGCTTAGGTAATGCTCATTGACAGTCACGTTAGTAAGTTTCCTTGTATTATTATTTTTTGATAATTTCTTTTCATATCTTTATAACAGTTTTTTTACTCCCTTGACCAGTGCTAGTTCACTCTCTTACCTACAGACTTTCGTAGCCCTAAGATGGTAGATTAGATGCTTTTGATATTTTGGGCTTCTAGATCTCTTTTCTAGTTTTCTTTCCTGTTCCTTCTTCATTGTTTTTTGTTCATTTTAGATGCTTTTGTTTTTCTCTGATGAAGCACCCTGCCCTGATTCAAATGTCCTATGAAGATGAGGAATTTTATTTTCGCAGTTATTTGTAAACATTGATCGGCACCGGATGCGGAAACGGCCGTAAGATTTGTTGTCACATAAATGTTATGCCATGTTTTGTATTAAATAAATGTGGTCCAATTGATGTACATATTGATCTGAGGTTTTCTCCATTACCTGATTATTTATATTTATTTCCTTATAAACTTTTGTTTATTCTGTTGTTACCTGTACTCTACGAGCATAGTGTGCCAGCATACCCATGACCTGAGATAACTTGAGTAACGGATACCAATAGTATATACGAATATTTTATCCCTTAGTCAGTTATTATAACCTCTAACTCTGCTTACATTATATATATATACGGCTAGAGATTGTGTTAAGCGCATGAAAGAATGGTTTGAAATAGCTGTATGTGAAGTTGATTAATTTGCTGTTAATAACAGACAATTATTAACTTCCCAATGTCCATTTTCTTCTTCTTCTTCTTCTTCTTCTTCTTCTTCTTCTTCTTCTTCTTCTTCTTCTTCTTCTTCTTCTTCTTCTTCTTCTTCTTCTCTCTCTCTCTCTCTCTCTCTCTCTCTATATATATAGTCATATATGTAGATATGATATATATATGTGTATATATATGTGTATATATATGTGTATATATATATGTATGTATATATATATATATATATGAACACACACACACACACACACACACAACACACACATACACACGCAAGCGCACGCGCACACACACGCACGCACACACAATGATGATCCATCGACTGGGCAGGACAAAACAGGTTTTAAACCTCCGATGAACAGAAACAAACCCGTGGAGGAATATATGATATGCCTGAAACGATCTGATAACTGAAACATTTCAGTAAACCCTGTAAAACAAAATACTACAGATGAGGAACAAAACGCACTACAATATCTACAAGATGACTCACCTATAGTTATAAATGAAGCTGACAAAGGAGGAGCCATTGTAATAATGGACAAGACCCGTTACAGGGAAATGGTCTTAGAACAACTCACTGACCAGCAATTCTCCAGAGAACTAGCTAGCAAAGCTGAGAAGCGAACTATGAGCAAAACTGGTAAATTTGCGAAAAGTTCAAGGATGACTTAACAAAAAAGGAGTTGGATTACCTCATAAACCCAAACAGATCAACAACAGCTTAAAAGACCTCCATACTCCATATATAAAGATTCCCAAACCAACTGATCTCAAATTGCGTCCGATTGTTGTAGGACCAGCATCCAGCACCCATAGACATAGCAATTTGCTTGACATAATTTTAAAATCTTTATGCAGATTAGTTCCCAGTTTCATCAAAGATGACATGGACTTCTTAGACCATATCTCAGAATGGGTAGATTAAGTGAAGTACTAGTTAGGTTCGACGTAACTAATCTCTACACAAATATTTCCCATATGTATGGACTAGAAGCTTTAAAATTCTGGATTTAAAAACACTCACAAAGAATTCAGGAGAGATTCTCAAAAGAATTTATACTTGAAGGTTTACAGATAGTACTGGGTAACAACTACTTATTTGTTAATCAATATTATCTAAAAATACAAGGCACTGCGATTGGGGTGAAAGTCGCACCAACATTTGCCATACTAGTAATAGGATGCCTAGAAGTAAAAGCCTACACCCTATCCAGAACTAGTTTTGGCCACCACTTCCATACTTACCTTATAGGAAACTGGGAAAGGTTCTTAGATGACTGATTCATATTTTGGAACCGAAATAAGGAGGACTTTACAAAATTTCTCAAATTAATAAATAGCATTCATGTCTCAATTTAGTCCATTATGGAAATGAATGAAAAGGAACTCCCATTTCTGGATATTCCGATAATCAAAGAAAATGAGATAGTTACAACTGACCTCTACTACAAGAACACTGATATAGACCAATATTTAGATTTTAGATCTTGCCACACTTCCCACACAAAAGGGAACATACTATTTAATATGGCAAGGCACATATGCTCAATAGTCACAGATTCTATTAAACAAGGGAAACGACTAGCAAAACTTAATATATTCCTTCAGTAATAAAAATATCCTAACAAGTTAATTCAACATGCCATAACAAAAGCAAAGGAAACTCCGATCTGTACCTGACGGAGAAACACTCAGGCTAGGTGTGAAAATAAAAATACAAATACAAATATTTCATTTGTAGTCACCCACAGTTCTAAAAACCACAACATCCTGCACTCAGCCAAACGATACATCCGAATTCTACACCAATCACCAAATCTCCAACAATAATTAAAAAATTGCAAATTATCAACAGTCGAAGACAACCACCAAATCTCAAGAGACATCTAACAAAGGCGAGATTCACATTTGAAAAAAGAAACGCTGCCAGTAATCAACTGTGGAGACCCCTGTTGTGGGACATGCGAATTAATTGAGCAAAGGACAACCAAAAGACTCAAGAATGGGAAGAAATTAAAAGTGAATTCAAACATGAATTGCAAAACAAAAACCTTATCTGCTGCATCACATGCCCACACTGCAATGAAAACTACATGGGAGAGACAGGAAAGTAACTGACCAGCGTGTAGATGTGCATAAGCAACAAATTAGGGATTCATCTCTTACGAATGTCCCTCGCAGTGAGCATCCAAATATCTGTGCAGATGGAAAATTTAAAATATTCCCATTCTATAAAATAAACGATGAAAATGTACAACTACGAAAGGCAAAATAATACTTTATAAGAAATCTAAACCTGAAATTAAATCAATGGTAAAAGAAAATGACTAAAGCCATAAGTTCGAAAATAAACCGAAAATAATTAATACTACCACGACTACAAAAATAACAACTTCCTCTTTAAGAGCACATGTTTTTGAAAGGGTTAATTGAAATTGCTCACATACCAGAAAAACCTGTTCCCCAAAAGATTTGATAACATCACCTTTAGACTTCACAGCTGTATTAAATAATTCTCATAGACTTTCAGTATATATATATATATAATAATATATGACTCTGCGACTGTTTCTATGAATCACGCAGGCGTTCTAGGTCACTGAGGTCGATGGCGTTAATGCTTCTCTTGACATATATATATATATATTATATATATATATATATATATATATATATATAATATATATATATATATATATATATATATATATATATATAAACTGAATATACACATATATATCTCAGCAGTCACCTCACATCACAAGTTACAAAAGCAACCGTAATGAATATTTCTCGCGCACAAATATTAGTGAACAAATTTCTTTATAAAAGTCTTCAAGACTCAACCACAAAAATTAAATGAAAAATGCAAAAATTAGAAAGACGAAAATACAGGATACAGTATACTTTCATTCATCTTTACTTAGACAACAAATATAATTACACGATCAAAGTTTCTTTCTAATTTCCCCGGATAGAGTAACGAACCTGAGCGGAAGCGGACTGGTTGATATTCACTCATATACAATTACATGAGCTAACAATAGGAAGCTAAACACAGCATCATAGATATCTCTATAGAGTATACCTACTAAAGTTATTACGTATTATATATATATATATTATATATATATATATATATATATATATATTATATATATATATACATGTACAACTCTTTTCCTCTTTATATTCATATATGTGTGCGTGTGTGTGCATGTATGAAGAGTAATATAAGGTTGTCCCAAAAGTTCGTAGAAAGTCTTGGAAAATAATGGTCTTTATTTTGAGGAATAATTTTTGTTGTTTTTGTTAGTACTTGGCGAGTAAAAATTCAATTTTCGCAAGTGTTTACGAACTTTTGGGACAACCTAATATGTGTTAAGACAAAAACTGGCATATGGGGTACCATTTTCATTCTGTGCTTCATTACAATATGGAAAATACATTTTGTGAATATGCATACAGATATGAATAATTATAAAAATATATTTAGTTCATAACAGAATAAACATGTATTAACGTGTAGGACATATCCCGACTGTAAATCTTCGGACAAACTTTCAAAATATATTATTCCAGTAGTTAAAACAAATTAAAAATATATACAAACATACATGCGAAACTTATAATAGAAGAGACTTTATAGATATAGGAATCCAGTTTCAAGGCCTGAAATATCTGAAGTAAATATATATTTAGGTATACACACACACAAAAGTACGCGCGCGCACACACACATATACTCGCATATATTGTGTGCTGTTGACGTCAACAACATATAACTTTCGCAGGAAAGAATGCATTTTCTGAAATGGATAGAGGAATCCGAAGGCTTCTTATGCTTCAGTTGTAGAATATAGGATCTGGGAGTGATTTAACTTCTATTTCTAGGTGACTGAATTTCTTTGCAGATACTCCATCAGTAGGACATATGTGGAAGCACTCCGTCGGTTACGACGATGAGGGTTCGGGTTGATCCGAATCAACGGAACAGCCTGCTCGTGAAATTAACGTGTAAGTGGCTGAGCACTCCACAGACACGTGTACCCTTAACGTAGTTCTCGGGGATATTCAGCGTGACACAGAGAGTGAGTGACAAAGCCGGCCCTTTGAAATACAGGTACAACAGAAACAGGAAGTAAGAGTGAGAGAAAGTTGTGGTGAAAGAGTACAGCAGGGATCACCACCATCCCCTGCCGGAGCCTCGTGGAGCTTTTAGGTGTTTTCGCTAAATAAACACTCACAACGCCCGGTCTGGGAATCGAAACCGCGATCCTACGACCGAAAGTCCGCTGCCCTAACCACTGGGCCATTGCGCCTCCACTAGTAGACATATACTTTGTAGGTTTTAAGTATCTCTGGGCACAAGTCTTTTAGTCTGTACGCTTCACCTAAGTGGGGTTATGAGAAATGAATTAGCATTTGCCTACAGAAAGGCTCCAATCACCTTGAGCTACTTTTAGCTACCATAACTATCTCCTTCGTGGCCTTCTTTAGTTTCTGGGGTTACAAACCAAGCTTTTTTTTCTGTCTATTTGGGAAACTGCGTCAGCAGATTTCAATGGGGAATGAAGCTGCGTGCTATCCTTTCGCAAAAATACCCATCAACCAAGTCCTGGCACTTAGCTTTCTTCAGTTGGTAAGAAATGTAAGTTTGGTAAACGTAATTCGAACATAATTCGGCCACGATCATAGTTTTTGCATTCCCGTTTAGAAAATCTATGTCTGGCTGGAGTGATGTGTCTACCGAATATTCGGAAAAGAATTTACATTGCAAATCCTCTTCCATCATCCAGGCAGAGGCTTGACTCAAATTAGAAAACGGCGCCCTCACCGCAGGTGCTTTTGCCTTAGGAGTGTGGTCTTTGGATGGTGAAGTCTTGACTCGCTTCTTATTCATCCATTTGGCTATTTCAGTAAGGGCCTTATTTATTTATATATACATACATTCACAAAAGTAGGAAAAAAAGAGAGAGAAGAGAGGAGAAAATGAGAGACAAATTAGATTGGTGAGCGTGAGAAAGAAATAATGAGATAGAGATAGCAAAGCGAGTGAGCGAGAGAGAGAGGAAGAGAGAGAGGAAGAGAGAGAGAGAGAGAAAGAAAAAGAAAGAGAGAGAGGAGAAAGGGAGAGAGTGTTTGTTAAAATAGAAAAAAAGTATTTTTTAAATCATTGTTTAAAAAATTTTTTCAATTAAAACCATTGGAGCGAAAATACGGCTCTAAATCTGAAAATATCGCAATTTCCGATATTAGATATTCATTTGACTATATCTGAGAATTGTATGAAGTTGATTGTAGTCCAAGAATAATATTGATGTGGATCAAATCGTTGAGAAAGACGAACTGGCCGTTGGACAGAATCCTTACGATATCTTTTTTCGATTCCCTACGCTGAGTCCAAATAGAACGAGGTTAACTTCATCCTTTCTTCCTATCGGGTCAATAAAAAAAAGCACCAATGCAAAGTGGTAGATTGACAGATTGGTGGACTTTGGATCGAATACCTCGTGGTAATTGTTCGGCTCTTTGCGTTCTGAGTTCAAATCTCACTATAGCCTACTTCGGTGGTGAACTTAATCGGTCGTCTGTTTTGAGACCATCACCAAGACCATGTAATCCATTCAATTACAAGCAATGGGTCAGTTTGAGAATACAGCTATTCCTCTCTTTTGATTTCCAACACGTTCGGAAACTCTTAACGGATCACCAGCACTGTTTTCTCTTTTGAGTAAAAGATGTAAAAAAAAAGAAACAAAAAGAAACAAAAAACAACATAACACCTTTTTGTTAGATTGTCATCTTCTATACAGTCAAACATCTTGAACTTGGAGCAGCGACAGAATAAAAATTCAGCTTCCCGTAAATTATATCAAATAGTTTAAACAAACACACACACACACACACACAAACAGACTCCACCTCCACCACACCAGAAACCAATGGGAGTAAGCAATACGTTGTGTAGAGTAGATAATACTGTTTGTACTCAGGTTAATTATAAAGAAATCTTCGAGTGAATGTGTTTCAAGTGAATTTTATTTGTTACTCGAAAGATCTAAATCGAGCGATGATACTCTGAATAGCAACCGAGGAAATCAACAATTACAACAAGCGAATAAATACTTTCTCCTATTTCTAATGAGTACATATTTCCCTCTTTCGTTTAGCCACATTATTGGGACCCAGCATTGAATGTTCCAAGTGCATCTGGATGCCTAACTGCAATGGATGATCAAGGCGACTTTTTACTGCATATTTGATCTCTGCAACAGAATGCAATAAAGTTTTCCAAATAACTGAAGTTATGAAACGTACGTAGGAAATAAATATTTTTTATTGCTGCTTCCTTTAATTTCCATTACGTATACCCTGTATGCCATAAATAGTAACATTGCTCAGTACATTGGTCTACTAACAGCTATAATATAAGCCGACTGGAGTTCTCTTATAGCAGTAGTCGTATATCTAAATGTACACACACACACACTATTTATATGTGTGTGTTTTTGTGGGCATCTATCTATCTATCTATCTATCTATCTATCTATCTATCTATCTATCTATCTATCTATCTATCTATCTGTCTGTCTGTCTGTCTGTCTGTCTATCTATCTATCTATCTATCTATATCTATATCTATCTATCTATCTATCTAGAATAATCTTAGGAGAAACTGTTTCTAATATTGTTAGGCTGATAATAATATTCTCCTAAGGAGAAACTATAAATGACAATCGAACATATCATCTGTATAGGAAGAAAATTGCATAATACACCACAGGAATTACAAATTGATTCTATATACGAAAATAGTTCTAGCTTTGTTTTAGAATTTCGACCGAGAAAAATTGACTGATTAAGGAAGCTTTCATGGTTCTAACCGCACCGAAGTAGAAGATTAAAAAAAAAAAAATTCCATATCTTAAACTGGAGTTTTATAGTTCTGAAATTATTATGTCAAGCCTGAGAATATTTTCTTTTATGTGGTATATTGTATTTATTTTTGCGCTGTATGGTGTTTCGTAATATAGTTCATACTTCACATATGCAGACGTATATATATATATATATATATATATATATATATAATATTATATATATATATATATATATATCTATATATATATATATATAAAGTTGAAAACGAAAACATGCAGTTTCACGAAAAAGAAAAAAAACGTTTATGAAAATAAAAAATAATAATTATTATTAGATTAATGGAATCTCTGGTCTTTCGGAGGAGGTCATGTTAGAGTTCAGTACAGTTGAAGAATTTTTATGCCACAGTAAATAATATTAAAAAATGCCTGAAAAGGTGAACACCCGTTGACGAAAGATGCATTAACGCAATATACAGCTGAGCATTGTTCAACAGACGAAAAATCTCTTTACAGTTGACTAAAAATGGCTATTTTCCAGTTCGAAACAATGGTTATCTACTGTTAGGAAAAGTTCATGTAACTCAATCCTTCCATTATTTCCTATAAAATAATTATTACATTCTTTGACTGAAACTATATCTTAAAATATATTTTGGGATCTCGGCCTATTAAAATACGACATTGTATGCCTCCTATTATCATATGTCAAATTTTCTGTCAGCATTTATTCCATATCCGAAGACAGAAAATTACTAACGTGTAATTCTCATAATATACTCCATGATATTGTTAAAAGTAAAAGTGGAACTAAACACATAAATCTTTTGGAGCTTCCAGAATAAATTTAATTGCTGTAGAACATTTTAACTGTCGACGTCGTGTTCCCTGACTGTCTCAAAAATAAGAGTTCCGTAATTCAACTTGTTACTAACTCTTTACTTATATTCTTGGAGTAGTCTGTATTAAAGTTTCAATTAATATTGATTTCAAATTTTGGCACAAGAGTGAGGGCACGAGTCGATTACATCTACCCCAGTGCTCAGCTGGTACTTATTTTATCAGTCCTGAAAGGATGAAAGACAAAGTCTCCCTCGGCAGAATTTGAAATGCCGCTAAGATGTTTCTCTGGTATACTAACGACTTTGCCACCCCGCCGCTTCAAATTTTCATTTATTATTTACGTTACTTAAAGCGGCGAGCTGGCAGAATCGTTACCACTCCGGGTTTCGCGATATTTCGTCATCTTTACATACTGAGTTCAAATACCGTCGAGTTTGACTTTTCCCTTCATCCGTTCGTGGTCGATAAACTAAATACCTGTTGAGCATTGGGGGTTAATGTTATCGACCAGCTCACTCCTCCGAAATTGCTGGCCTTGAGGCAAAATTTGAAATCAATAGTTACGCCCCTTGAGTGGAACTATACTAACGGGGATGCTCATATGTAGTCTCTGATATGCTTGAAATAGCAGCCAAATTGCACCCTACTATCTTTAATAAAGAAAGAATAAATTGGACCACATTGGCAAAAGATAGCAAAATAAAAGACAGGGTGGTAATCAAGGCTGGAATACCTATATTAATCGATCTGGTCGATCAGCGCTAACCTGGATAAACCACCAACTACAACATCAAATACTAAAACAGCCATAGTGAATTGCTATGTTTAGAAGTTGCGGAACACTTAGATCCCACCATATTGATTTATAGTTTTGACAAGTCCTGCAAAATTTGTGATTCAGCTTCCCCTTGTTCAACATACAAATATCAGTTCCCAACAGAAAATATACGTCATATATACCGAAGATAATTTATTATATAAAGTGTGAGGAAAAAGATACATACATATAGTTAGTAGTTAAATAATTTAAATTTTTTTATATTGAATTTAAGAGAAGCACCATAAATAAATTTTGCAGCAATTTCATATGACATTTTGATAAAGCGCGCGCACACACACACAAACACACACACACACAAAAACCCCCAACACACACACTGAAGCAGGTACAAACACACACTTATACACACACATAGTTCAATCAGCAAGATAAGAAAAAAGCTATATGAAAATGTTCCTTTTGCACCAACCTCATACACACACACACACACCCATTTATGTTATATGTATACATACTCGCAAAGACCTATTCATACACGTGTACATATATAAAGATATAAATTTTATGCCTGTACCTTTATATATATTTAATATTATACTATGTAAATATATCCATATATATGTGTACATTAGTATGCATTATATATATAAATATATATCTGCTCAAATTTAAATCTTTTGAGTACTAATAAATGTATTCTATACGGAGAATATCTGTCTCTCACCTCTCTCTCTCTCTCTCTCTCTCTCTCTATATATATATATATATATATATATATATATATATATACACATGCATATATATATATGTATGTATATATATATATATATATATATACATACATACATACATATTCTTTTATTCTTTTATTTGTTTCCGTCGTTTGACTGCGGCCATGCTGGAACACCGCCTTTTAGTCGGAGAAATCGACTTTTTGCTGAACCACTAAGCGACGGGGGGTGGTGGTGTAAACACACCAACGTCGGTTGTCAAGCGATGGTGGGTAGACAAAAACACACACAACACACACACACACACACACACACAAACACACACACAAACATGCAATGGGCTTCTTTCAGTTTCTGTCTACCAAATCTACTCACATGGTTTTAGTTGGCCCGAGGCTATAGAAGTCACTTACGTAAGGTGTCACACAGTGGGACTGAACTCGGATCCGTGTGGTTGGGAAGTAAGCTTCTTACCTCAGCCAAATATATATTCTTTTATTCTTTTGTATGTTTCAGCCCTAAGGCTGTGGCCATGCTGGGGCACCACCTGTACATTATACCGAGTACATAATTATTCTTTTTGTGAAGCTACTAAAATATGATTTTAAGATTTTTACTACTGTTTCTAGCAGATCTAGTAATCACTTTTGAGACTACTTTTTGGCTTGTCATCAATATTCTGCTCACTGTTGTGGTTGTTGATACTGTTATATTGTTGTTGGTATTGTAGTTGTTGTCATAAGTGTTGCTGCTGTTGTGTTGTATAGTAGTTGTTGTGGTTACTGTTGTTCGTTGCAATTGTTATTGTAAATGAACTGCTGGTGTTGTTGTTGTCGCCGTTGTTGTTGTTCTGCTGTTGTTGCTTTTGTTGCAATCAGCGTTGTTGCTGCTGTTGTTTTTTTTAATATTGCTTTATCCCAGATTTTATGGGGATAATCCAAACTTTTAAGTGATTAATACGCTGGAGTAGAAACACTTTAAAGATTTGAACCTGCCATCTTTTCAGTTTAAATCTACGAAATTTCGTTCACAAGGTTTTGGATCGACCTGAGATTATGGTATAAAATCACTCGTCCAAAATGCCATATCGTGAGAACGAGACTAAAACCTCATAGTAGGGAAGTAAAGCTCATTACCACACTTCCATACCATCGCCCAACAGAAAGTTTTACTCTATCCGAAGCTTTTGAATTAAAGCACTTATCAAACGCTGTGAGATATCGAACTCGAATCCACGTAATTGATTAGATTGAACGTCTCATCCACATAGCCATACTTAAAAACTAAACCTGTACGTATTCCTTCATACTAACATATACACACACACACATAAAATTCTACATAACCATCTATTTGATCGACATTCATTATAAGACACCAACCAAACAATTGCTGTGGTGATTAAAACATTAGTAATATACGGCTAATTCTTTACTTGATTATCTTGCCTGAAGCTAATCTCGTCTTGTCTTCTCTTTCAGTTTTTCGTATCTTTGCGTTTCTTTTCTTCGATTTCAAGCATAAATCTAGAAACAATCGTTGCAACAACCTCCAGAGGTATTCAGGCGTGAACGGTTTAGAAATAGAAAAGTTAGTCAGGCGTTATCTAATGCGAATTATTATTAGCTGATGGCAAAAATGAGAATTTATAATTCTACTTTATTGTTGATGTTATTGATGCGGCTTTCTAGAAAATCAAATGAAGCTGCCATGATTGGTTAATGAGTTAAATAATGTTAATAATGCTGAAAACTAACGGAATGTAGTCAGCGAAAAAAAAAACACATATACAAAAAACAAAACAAGACAAAAAAAGATTGGATATATATATACGTATATATACATAACTACGAATACATATTAAAATATATATTATACACATACATATATGTGTACGTGTATATATATATATATATATATATATATACACACACACACACACATATATATATCTGTATATATATATATATATATATATATATATATACGTATAAACACACATATATACATATACATATGTATGTATGTATGTATATATATATATATATACAACATCAATACATATTGCGTGAATGTATATACATGATTATATATGCTTATATTAGTATATGTATTACACACACCCACCTATATAAGTACGCAAATATAATATACACACACATATATCAAATACATACAAGAATATATATACATATACATATATTATACATGCATCTATGAAACGACTATACGCATATATTGAAATATAGATATATATATATGCGTATATACACATATATTCATATATTCATACAATTTATATATATATAAATACACACACACACACTCACATATATATATATCTATTTATGCATATATATATGTGTGTGTGTGTGTGTGTGTGTGTGAGTGTGTCTATGTGTATGCGCGTGTGTGTGCATTTGAAAGAGGGAGAAAGAGGAGTGTGTGTGGTTTGGTGTGTAGAGTGTACTTTCAATATGCCATTACAAGTGACAAAAGTTTGAAAATACATTAAAATGTAATAAATGCTATATAATGGAACTTCATATTTTTTTTTTATTTGACTTTAATAATTTTCGCAAAACGTAATTGTTATATTTTCCTCTGTTTTATATCAACGCATGTAAGCCATCTTGGACATTAATTTGACAGACAAGGACACACACTCGTACACACATACGTGCGTTCATACACACTCACACAAATACATATGTTCGTACACAATCATTCACACATATTCACACTTACATGTTTGCACACACATAGAAGAACTTGTGCGTGTGTCTTTATGTATCGGTATATGAATACAAAACACGCATGTATCAATATCTACATATATACACGAGAATGTCAAATATCATACACGCACACATACGTACGCATAAATATACATAAACGCACACACACGCACGCACGCACAAATATACTTACACGCCACGCATACACGTAGAAATATGCATACATGCACACAAGCACACACACTTACACATAACTACACTTGCATACGCATAAAAGCGCACACACACAATTTCGAAGAATTCTTCATTCTTGAGATTCTCTCTTTACATAAAGTTGGTTACGATTGCCACAGGGGAATTCATAGTTCTCTTGAAGGGAACTTTCTTTTGATGAACCAAGATTTTATGTTGGATGGCATCAGATAATTCTTTTATACAAACACACGCGTATATATATATATATATCTATTATATTATATATATATAATATATATATATATATATATTATATATATGCATGTGTGCGTATATATATATATATATATATATATTATATATATGTGGATGTTTGTATATATATATGTATATATCTAAAAAGATACATATATAATATATATATATATATATATATATATATATATATATATATATATATATATACACATACAGTTACATACAAGGGGGTGCTAAAAAGTTCCTGGCTTTGTCTCGCGAAAGGTGTGGTTGGTGGTTCAACCATCCAAGTTCTTTTACAGGGCTTACAAAAAAAATGTTCGCTACAATATGTGTGTGAATATATGTATGTTATATGTATATAAAAATACATATACGTTCATATATATATATATATATAATATATATATATATATATAATATATGTTATATATATGTGTAATTAGTAGCAGTTTGACTGAACTCTGTACAACTCCGACTTTTGTAGGCTCGTAGAACGAACCTATATCATACCGTATCTCAAGGACTCTACTCTAGATATTTGATGAGGTACTTTCTACGAGCCTATAAAATTCTAAGATGTATGAATTCAGCTATTATTAAATTACATTTGTAATTCTTACCACACACACACACATACACTGGTACACACACTGACACGCACTAATACACAAACATACACACATCTCAAGCCTTGGTAGGGTATTCCCAGAGAAGCACTCAACTCGAGTTTTGGGCTATCAACGCTGTCGGTTCCAGACCAATATCAAAATTCTTCAAGTATAGAAAATCCTGGTTTCACAACGGTAGCACCGTTGTGTACGTTTGGCACTATGTCCGATGAAAACATGTTATTAACATCTCTTTCACTCCCAGAACTATACATATATATGTTAGTTAGTTAGTTAATATTTTGGCTCAAAAAGCAAAAAGCAAAGCCATGTAGGGGGACATGTATGTATATATATCTTCAAAATTGGTTTCGAGGTATATGTAATCCTGGCGGTTACCGTTTTATCTCTTATCGGTTCTGAAAGCCGGCTAGCCACGATGAGTGTTGATAAAACTCTACAGAGTTTACTTAGAGATACCACACGCGCACACACACACACGCAATATATATATATACATATACACATGGCTCTAACCACTGACCCATGCGCATGAGAGGGGGGAAAAGAATTGCACAATAGTTTTGGGTTTTCTCACGATTAGTGAGACTGATGAGGCGAATGTTGAAGTTGAACCTTTGTAGACTGGTTTTATATGAAAATAATGTGGGTCCAGAGGAGATTTCAATGGGTTACAAGCATAGGAAGGGACGAAGCATGTTTTGTTCGGAGTCTTGGAAGCAAAATGCAGCAATGCTAATGGTTAGCGAAATGTGTGTCGGAGATCAAGTTGGGGAAGCATGGCGGTTTTCCAGTCATGACTATCCTGTAAGAGTTAACTAAGTCTACACCTCTCCCTTAATTATGACTGCTTTCTTGATATGACACATATACAAACTAAAACACATACATAAATGTAAAAACACACACACATATACACATGCATACGTACATCAAGTTTTAAACTTGATGCCGAACCATTAAGTTATGGGGACGTAAACACACTAACACCGGTTGTCAAGCGGTGAGGGGACAAATACAGACAGACAGACACACACACACACACACATGTATATGACGGGCTTCTTTTCAGTTTCCGTCTAACAAATCCATGACCGCAGCTTTGAAGCTGAAGCAATTAAAAAATTTACATTTAGAGATATAAAGAAATTTGAAAGTTGAGGAAATGCAGAAGAAAACTGTGCATGCACATGTGTATATGCTTATTTATGAGTGTATATATAAATTTGTTATTATATCGATATATATCCATATCTATCTATAATAGTATACAAAATTTTGAGAGTACTTATATAATGTACAAGTACTTAGCAATCACTTATTCACATTACCATACACTCATCAACATTTGTATTTCCTCAAACATACGTACATACATGCATGCATACATACATACATACATATATACATGCATGCATACATACATACATACATACATATATACATGCATTCATACATGCATACATACATACATACATGCATGCATACATTCATACATACATACATACGACATACATACATACATACATACATACATACATACATACATACATCATACATACAACATTCATACATACATTCATACATACATACATACATACATAACATACATACATACATACATCCATACATACATACATACATACAGACATACATACATTCATACATACATACATTCATACATACATACATACATACATACATACATCATACATACATACATACATTCATACATACATACATACATACATACATTCATACTACATACATTCATACTACATACATACATACATACATACATACATACATACAGACATACATACATACATACATAACATACATACATGCATACATACATCATGCATGCATGAATACATACATACATTCATACATACATACATACATACATTCATACATACATACATACATACATACATACATACATACATACATACATACATGCATGCATGCATACATACATACATACATACATACATACATACATTCATACATTCATACATGCATACATTCATACATACATACATACATACATGCATACATTCATACATACATACATACATACATACATACATTCATACATTCATACATGCATACATTCATACATACATACATACATACATACATACATACATACATACATACATTCATACATACATACATACATTCATACATTCATACATTCATACATACATACATACATACATACATACATACATACATTCATACATACATACATACATTCATACATTCATACATTTATACATACATACATACATACATACATACATTCATACATTCATACATTCATACATGCATACATTCATACATGCATACATTCATTCATACATACATACATACATACATACATACACATACATACATACATACATTCATACATTCATACATTCATACATGCATACATTCATACATACATACATACATACATACATACATAAATACATTCATACATACATACATTCATACATACATACATACATTCATACATACATACATACATAAATACATACATACATACATACATTCATACATACATACATTCATACATTCATACATTCATACATGCATACATTCATACATACATACATACATACATACATACATACATACATTCATACATACATACATACATACATTCATACATTCATACATACATACATACATACATTCATACATACATACATACACATACATACATACATACATACAGACATACATACATACATACATACATACATACATACATACATACATACATACATCATACATACATACATACATACATACATACATACATCATACATACATACATACATAACATACATACATACATACATACATACATCATACATACATACATACATACATCTACATACATACATACATACATACATACAACATTCATACATACATACATACATACATACATACATACATACATAATACATGCATACATACATACATACATACATACATACATACATACATTCATACATACATACATATACATACATACATACATACATACAGACATACATAATACATTCATACATTCATACATACATACATACATACATACATTCATTCATACATACATACATACATACATACATACATACATACATACATGCATACATACATACATACATACATACATACATACATACATATGACTGTACATAAAGACATGCACTCTCACACGAACTCACAAGCACACAAAGACAGAGAGAGACATTTATATGTGCACGATTAATCTTCTATACCATATATATATATATACACACACATACATACATAGATATATGTATATACTCACACATACGTATATATACACACATACACACGCTTGTGTATCTACAAACATGCAATACATGCTTACATACACACATGTATATATATGTTTATATATATTTTTTGTGTGCGTGTGCGTACGTGTGTGTATGTGTGTGCGAATGTATGTATTATACGTATGTATGCGTATGTGTGCGTGCGTGTGTGTCTGTGTGTGCGTGCGTGTGTATGTACGTGTGTGCGTGTATGTATATATGTATATATATATAAAATTATTTTCTATTCGCATTATACACCCCCTCACAACTCCGCACTCACCAAACCTCTCGCAATTTTCCTTTCCGTAAAGTGAGATCATTTCAACTCTGTTTAAATTAAAACTTGTTAAAAAAGATGATTGGAATTTTAAAATACATTTTTACTAAGACGCCGAGGTCATTTCATGTCAATATTTTAATGATATTTTTCGCTTGAGGACAGAAAAAAATCTTGCTTTAGTACACTTGTGTTTGGTATGGGTTTTATTACGGAGAGATGATCGTAATTGAAAGCAAATTATTTACACTTGGCTTGAGCACATGTCAGGGACACGCACTTTATTTCTTTATAATTCTTTAAAAAAAGTCTTTTACTCTTGCTGTTACTGTTACTGTTTTTTTGTGTTTTGTTGTTGTAACACCTCTTGTTTCCTAATTGCACTTTGCTAAGGGCTTGGAGATTTAACGCTGCATGTTGACGAAACACTCGTAAATGTTACTGCACTCAGCAGGGAAAAAAAAAGCTGTTGGTTTTGCTAATGTTTTGGTTGCCTTAGTAACATTTCTGGTACGTCAGTGAGAAAACAGGACCAAGGATTTGGACAACTTTGGCTTTAAAGCAGCCGCGATGTTCCTTAATTGGCTGTTTCTGGAGTTACTTCTATGGCTATTTTTGCAGCACCACTGTTCTTGCACCTGCCGTTTTCCGGCTTTTGCAGTAACTGTATTTGCAGCTACTTTTGTTGCTGTTTTTGTAGAAAGGCCTATAATGGTATCAACTTCCTTTCTGCGTAATGCCAATGTACTTACAAACAATAATGAAAAAAATACATACATTATTACACGCAGCTTGTAGCAAAGATATTCAGCAATGAATAGTTACTGTTTACAACAGCAGAAATTGAAATATTAACACGGTTAACTTTTTTTGTCAAATCAGTGAAGTGAATACAACAGGCACCAACACACTAAGTATACACAGAATTTTATTTAACAAACTATATTCTCATATACATGTATAGCTTTGTGCTGATGTATAATACACCAAGATTTGTTTCATTTCCAGACCTAGACATGATATGGATTACTTGCTGAAAATACGTGTGAATAATAAACGTATCAAACTTAGGCACGAAGCCAGCAATTTTTCACGGGGTGGAGTTAGTCGGTTACATCGATCCCAAAGGCGGCGAGCTGGCAGAGACGTTAGCACGTCGGACGAAATGCTTAGTGGTATTTCGTCTGCCGCTACGTTCTGAGTTCAAATTCCGCTGAGGTCGACTTTGCCTTTCATCCTTTCGGGGTCGATAAATTAAGTACCAGTTACATACTGGGGTCGATATAATCGACTTAATCCATTTGTCTGTCCTTGTTTGTCCACTCTATGTTTAGCCCTTTGTGGGTAGTAAATAAATAGGTTACATCAATCCCATTTCTTGACTGATGTTATATTTTATCGATCCCGAAAAGAAGAGAAGCAAGTTTAACATAAGTGGGGTTTCGATTCATAACGTAAAGATCCGGGAAAAAAAAATGAAACTAGGCATTCATTTCCACGCTCTAACGATTCTGCAAATCTACTATTCTGCAAATCTACTATTCTGACTCTTTAAATAATAAAAATTTTTGGTAAGCCATCAAAGGTTTTATAACCATCGTATTAGTTATTCTCTTTCTTTCGTGAATGTTCATTGTCCAAAATAGAGATTACTTCTGTTTGCATTTCAACAGGAAGCTATTTGAGGAAGACTCTAAGCAGTGGGCACAGTTATCGCCTTAACTATTCAAAACTCCTCTGCAAAATGTGCATTGGATAAAAACCAGAACGCTTAATAGATCTTGTTGATAACTTTTTTCGACAAGATTCTGCTTGCCCTGGCGAAGTTGTCAGGACGTTGGATAGAATACTTTGAAATATTTTTTCAGACTTTCGGAGATCTGAGTTCAAATCTCTCCCAAATTAATTTTGCTTTTCATCCTTTCGGAGTTGATAAAAAATGTACCACTTCAGGACGGTGGATCAGTGGATCTGTAAGAATTTCGGACTAAATTCCTCGCTTTATTTGTTCAGATTCATTGTGCTCTGCAGTAAAACTTGGGTTCTAGACTTAATACGTCGTGCGCTTTTACATCAAAGATTGGCATCTTGGATAGATTTAGTAGAGCCCACTCCGTCGCAAGCATTCGGGTCAGGTCTCCGGTTTGACGATACCTTATTTCCTCGCTCTCAAATGTTTCGGAGGTCCTGTGAAGTTTCGTGGCTGTTGCCTTCCCTCCTAGCTAAGCTTGTTATTTGTTTATGTACTTTCTAAGTCATACCTTATTTAACATGTTGATAATATCAGTTTCCAATCTTTGTATTTTTTTTTGTTTTGTATATTTTAAACTTAATTTCAATCAATATAGCAATATCAGTTTAAATATTGTATATTTAAACTGAATTTCAGTCAATATAGCAATATCGGTAAAAAAGATGGTTTACCAATCTTCGAAAATATTAACTATAAATTCAGAAAAAGAAAAGAAACCTAACTAAACTAGTCAACGTTTATAGGAAGTAGAAACGTCAAATATGTTTATATCTTACATGTAACATTTAAAGTTGATTAAACCTTATAGCAATCAAAACGATTCAGTAATATAGATACGCACATGCATACATACATACATACATACATACATACACATACATACATACATACATACATACATACATGCACACACACTCACACACGTGCGCGCACATGCACTCACACGTCATAATTGCAACTGTGTGCATTTAGACATATATCCGTAAATTTATGTGAAAGAATGTCGGCTGTCTCTTATGACGAAGCCTCGTTCAAAATAGTAGCAAATTTGTAATTAACGAAGTAGCATTTATAGAAAATATTAAATATCAGAAATACACAGAGTACAGTAACCGGATACGCAAAAGGTGACGTGGTTTATTTTATCACATTCAATCTGTGATAATACACCAAATAGAAAACTGAACTTTCTACCTGAACATAGATGTAAAAAAAAATTTCAAACTAAATTTAATCAAAAGGAGGTACACAACCATAAAAGATTTCAATAATAATAATAATAATAATAATAATAATAATCTATGTTTCATAAATAACACAAAGCGAATTAGAATTAATAATTAAAACAAATTATCAGCAAACAAAAAAGATTAATACCCTTAAACGAAACTGTAATGCAAAAAGTGTATATCTATTCAATAACAATTGTCTAGAAAAATCAGTTTTCTATGAAGCATTTTACTCAGAATGAATGTGAGCTGCGCATCGGAATAACAACAAATCAATTTAAGATTTGGTATTATTAGCATAACAATATCTTCAGAACATTACAACTACCATTCGATATTATTAAGGAGACATACCTGATATTTGAATAATAATTTAATCTAAAAATATAAAATTGTGTCTTTTAGACACGTCAACTCATTCTGTATTTCTTGTATTCTTGAGCAGCACATAAAATATGTTATTGAAGACTGGACAGCGATCGAAATAATTTCTTCGCCTGCGTATGTACCAAAATACCTTCTTAAACACCACTACGTTATCTCGCTACTTGTATCACAAAATATTGATAAAATACGAGATTTAATAGTTTTATAAAATATATAATGATAAATACAACAATAGCGTTCGAGTGACACCCCTTAAAAATATCATAGCTGATATTTCAAAAGCAATTGCACTTAGAGATACATACAAAATATGTTTAATATTTTTTTTTTATTATAGCGCTTCGTTCTCTCAAAACCATATGTATTTTCTCTCATACTCGTTTACTTGTTTCAGTCATAAGATTCCGTTGACGCTGTGATTGCATATTGATAGCACTATAGTCTTCGAAAACCTTCCATAGACATGGATAAGAGTAGAGAAATAAAGCTAGAATGATAACGTTTATATGGTCAAAGCCCTTATCATACTACTTTTATTCAGTTTTACAGACGCTTCTCGTAGGTTTAAACATGGAAATAATTGCTTGGAGTATTTGACATATATTTACAGCTATATAGCTTTAATAGCGTGATTTGAATATTTAAATTCGAACTTGTCGAGCATTTTGAGGTAGAAAGGATTTTGTTCAAACGTAGTCTGGCTTCGAATACAATCAATCTCATGTTATGCTTTACATCTTTTATGCACGGGTCTATGTAAACAAGTATGTTTAAAAAAAAAATTCCCTTCTGCATGTACAAACACACACACATGTATGTACATTATAATATACATACAAACATATATTAATGTGTACACGTACGTATACAAAATATTCAATTATATGATATACATTTCGTTGTTTCTCTTTGTATCCGTACTCATATTTAAACTGTGAGATACATACATTAGCCCACCCATATATAAACATAAATATACATAGATGCCTGTATGTTTAGGTGTGTATAGATATTTCAGATATTTACATGAAAACACACACATACACATACTAATATCAACCTTCATATATATGTATGTATAATACATCTATACATATGTATTAAAATGTATATATATATATATATCATAATATACAGCATATATGTTTTATATATATTAACATACATTTATGTATACAAACATTTGTACATATACATACGTATATATACAAATACATACATACTTACATACATGGTATATACATACATACATATATACATATATGTTATATATATATATATGTGTGTGTGTGTATATGTGTGTGTGTGTATGTATGTGTGTGTCTGAAAATATGTATGTATGTACATATATCTGTGTGTATGTTTGCATATGACTATCTACACACACATAAGTATGTATGTATATGCACATG